>NC_037670.1:88800847-89100847 GCF_003255815.1 Theropithecus gelada
AAAAAAAAAAAAAAAAAAAAAAAAAAAAAGAAGCTTTTGGGCTGAGACAATGGGGTTTTACTTCTCCTTCACTTATGAAGTTTAGTTTGATCAGATATGAAATTCTGGGTTGGAAATTATTTTCTTTAAGAATGTTGAATATTGGCCCCCAATCTCTTCTGGCTTGTAGAGTTTTGGCTGAGAGGTCTGCTGCTAGACTGATGGGCTCTTTTTAGGTCACCTGGCCTTTCTCTCTGGCTGCCCTTAACATTTTTTCCTTCATTTTGACTTTGGAGAATCTGATTATTAAGTGTCTTGGGGTTGATCTTCTCATGGAGTATCTTACCAGGGTTCTCTGGATTTCTTGAATTTGAATGTTGGCCTGTCTTTCTAGGTTGGGGAAGTTCTCCTGGATGATACCCTGAGGTATGTTTTCCAATTTAGTTCCATTCTCCCTGTGTCTTTCAGGTACCCCAATCAGTCATAGGTTTGCTCTTTTTACATAATCCCATAGTTCTCAGAGGTTTTACTCATTCCTTTTCATTCTTTTTTCTCTAATCTTGCCTGACTGTCTTATTTCAGCAAGATAATCTTCACACTCTGAAATTCTTTCCTCAACTTGTGGTTGCATTGTGAAGTTCTCGTGTTGTGTTTTTCAGCTCCATCAGGTCATTTATATTCCTTTCTAAACTGATTATTTTGGTTAACAGCTCCTGTAATGTTTTATCATGGTTCTTAACTTCTTTGCATTGAGTTAGAACACGCTCATTTAGCTCAGTGGAGTTTGTTATCACCTACCTTCTGAAGCCTACTACTGTCAATTCATCTATCTCAGCCTCCACCAAGTTCTGAGCCCTTGCTGGAGAGGTGCTGTGATCATTTGGAGAAGAAAAGGCACTCTTGCTTTTATAGTGTTCAGCATTTTTGTGTTGATTCTTTCTCAACTTTGTGGGTTTATCTAGCTTTGATCTTTGAGGCTGCTGACCTTTAGATGGAGTTTTTGTAGGGACGTTTTTGTTAATGCTGTTGTTGTTGCTTTCTGTTTGTTTGCTTTTCTTTTAACAGTCATGCTCCTCTTTCATAGGGCTGCTGCGGTTTGCTGGGGGTCCATTCCAGGCCCTATTTTCCTGGGCCCCTCCTGCACCTGGAGGTATCACCAGTGGAGGCTGCAGAACAGCAAAGATGGTTCCCTGCTCCTTCCTCTGGGAGCTCCATCCCAGAGGGGCACCAACCTGGTGCCAGCGGAAATGCTCCTATATAAGATGTCTGGCAACCTCTGTCTCACCCAGTCAGGAGGCATGAGATCAAAGACCTGCTTAACAAAGCACTCTGTCTGCCCCTTGGCAGAGGGGGTGTGCTGTGCTGAGGGGAATCCCACTGGGCCTGACTGCCCAGATTCCAGAGCCAGCAGGGAGAAAGACTAAGTCTGCTGATCTGCGGAGACCATGGCCACCCTTCCCCGCAGGGGCTCAGTCTCAGGGAGATCAGAGTTCTGTCCCTAAACCTCTGACTGGAGTTGCTGAAATTCCCACAGGGAGGCCCTGCCAGTGAGGAGGGATGGGTCAGGGTCCAGCCTAAAGAGGCAGTCTGGCCACAATCTGCCACAGCGGCTGTGCTGTGCTGTGGGGAATACCTTCTGGGTGCACACTGCCCCAGCCTCCCCAACTCTGTCAGGGGAAAAATGGCGGAACTGCAGTGATGACAGCCGCCTCTCCCCCTGGGAACTCAGTAGTCCTAGGCTATCTCCAGCAGAGTGGCGCAGAGAATCTGCACAGCTCTGTGCTTGGGACCCAAAACCCTGGTGGCATGGGCTCATGTGGGAGATCTCCTGATCTACAGTTTGCACAGATTGGTGCAAAAAGCATGGTTTCCCAGGCGGGGTAGCACAGTCGCTCACTGCCTCCCTTGGCTGGCAGTGGGAGCTCCCCTTGCCCCATGTGGCTCCCTGGTGGGCTGTTGCACCACCCTGCTTTTCCTCACCCTCCATAGGTTACACCAACCACCTAGTAAGTCCCAATGAGAGAACCTGGATACCTCAGTTGCTGGTGCAGGACTCAATCACCATTTTCATTCTCTTGGCAGAAGCCTCTGACCACAGCTGTTTCTAGTCAGCCATCTTGGCCCCTCCCCCTAGTATTTCAGTTCTTACATTTTTTAAGTGTTAGGGAAAAACAAAGAATATGTACTAGAAACCACATGTGACCCCCAAAGCCTAAATTATTTATTATCTGGCCTTTTACAGAAAAATTGCTGACCTGAGAGAAAACATTTTCCTTCTCTCCACACCTCCACCTCAGCCCACCAACACTGCCCCTCTCTTTGAGAAGTGCTTGGGAGAGGGCTTCAACCTCCTTCTCTCTCCTTTTGCTGGGAAAGGAATGGCTAAGGATTGGTGAGAAGCACCATATGTTAGATCCTGTCCCACATAATGAGAGTTGGCACTACTTTGCCTCAAAAGAAAGTTCAGCCACTCTCCCTCCGTCTGCCTCATGCTATGCCTGATGTGTAGGTTTACAAAGCTCCTGCTGGACCCTATTCTACAGAGTCAGCTCTCTCCATTGCTCAGGTCCCCAGTCCAGACTCCTAGGGAAGGTAGAGGAGCATAAAGAACCACAGTTTTGCCCCAGTCTGAATTCTCCATGCAAGTCTTACCCAGGAGCCCCCAGGGTACCACATGGCCCATGAATAAAGGTGATTTCAGGACTCTAAGCTGGGGACTGATGGCTTCCTTCACATGACAAGAACTTGGCTTGGTGGGCAGACTGTCTTCTCCAGTGGTTTTGTTTATGTTCAAGGGCCTTTGAAGCCCTTGTATAAATTAGAGGGAAAATTGAGGAAACTCCTTTCAGGAAGGCCTTATCTTTCTCTGATTCACACCTTGCTACATAGTGATTAAGTAATTAGGGCTCTAGAGTCAGACAAACTTGGGCTCAAGTGCCAGTTTAGTCATTTACTATCCATGCCAACCTTCAGCAGATTCCTTTAACCCCTTCATGATCCAGTTTGTTCTTCTGTTAAATGGTGCTAATCATAGTACTTTGATAGACAGCATGCTTTTGGCTGTAATTTACAAAATAAATAAATAAATAAATAAATAAAACTTAAACATGGTATAAACAATGAATAATGTATGGAGTCACATATCTAGTAGTCCAGATTTTAGGCAGACTTCAGGGGCTGTTGATTCAGCAGTGCCATCAAAGACCTCTATTATTTTCATTTTTCTGCTCCACCATCAATAATGTTGATGACTTCCTAGAGCTCATTCCTTTTTGTAGTTGAAAAACAGTAGTTGGTAGCAAATATTACTGCTGCCTTCATCTTCCTTCATCATCCTATAGAGATGGAGGTCCGTTCTAGAAACTCTGATAGGGAATAGGTACATCTGGATGGACATAAATGAGAACCTTGGCCCTAAATGCTCCTGAACCCTCTGGGCTGCAAAGGTGGTGTGCAATCCCTTGCTGGAGAATAGCAGCTTCCCCTTGCCAAAAGAATGTACAGAGGCTACACCTGAGGCAGATACCTTATAAGATACTTGCCCTCCTCAAGACTGTCTTCCCTCATGCTCCTAGGTTAGTAGCTGGGGTCAAAGATCATCAAGACTAGAGGAGGGATGTAAAAGAGCTGTAACACCTGGCTAACTTACACCTTCAGAGGCCTGGAGAGCATGCCTGGGGATGAATCTTTAGGATGATGGACAAGGGCTGGAGGCAGTTCCAAATATAAGGCTGGATAAAGGAAGTTTATACTTTGGGCTCACACCTTTAGCTGCATGGGGATTCTCCACAACCAGCTGATGGAAGATAAAAAAAAATCTAGATGTGGTTCACAAATGGGATGGTTCCATTGTTAATGCTGCTCTCACACTACAGGCCTGCCTTTCAGGTGACCCTGAAAGACAGATGGGGAAAATTTTCACAGTACAACTGGACTTTAATTTAGTGTGAAGAGGCATAAGGTTAAAACAGATGTGAACTCCTATGGGCGGCAAATGGCATTGCTGATTGGTCATGGACCTAAAGGGAAAAAGATCTGAGACAAAGAGTTCTAACAAGAAGCATGTGGGTGGACATAATGGGAGTCAGCCCAACAAAGTATCTTTATATCTCCTGTTAATGCCTACCAGCAAGCACTTACAATTAAGGAGGCTCTGAACAACCAGGTGAACAGAGTGGCTTTTCCAGTGAAGGTCAGCCAGCTTCTGACTTCAGTCCCCCAGTGCTTACACAATAAGCCCATAAATGGAGTAGCCATGGAGGCAGGGACAAAGGCTATGCATGAGGCCAATAGACCAGGTACTCCTTGCCAGGGTGATCTAGCTAATGCTGCCACTGAATGTCCTACCTGTCAGCAATAGAGACACTGAGCTATCCATATGCCATCATCCCTCAAAGAGACCCACTAGCAACCTGGGGCTAGGTGATTACACTGGAGCCATCCTACCTGGAGGGGAAGTTATATGCCCTTCCTGGGCTGATATGCCTTCAAAGTATTCATTTTCTTGCCAACACCATCATCTAAGAACATATCCGGTATCTAATTTACTGACATACGATACTACCTAACATTACGTCAAACCAAGGGACTCACATTGTGGCAAAGGAGGTGTGAAAATGGGCCCATGATCATAGGATCCTACCATATATTGAATCACTCAGAAGCAGCCAGTCTAATAGTATGTTGGAATGGTCTCTTACAGATACAGCTATGGCACCAGCTTAGAAGTGATACCTAAGGTTTGAAGTTCTGTTCTTCAAAATGTGGTACATATTTTGAACTAAGAGCATATCTATGGTTCCTGGTAGTTGTGAGGTAAAATAATTGGATCCAAAAACTAAGGAGAAGAAGTAAGAGCAGCCCCTCTCACCACCATTCCAAATGACCCATTTGAGAAATGTGTGCTGCCACTTTAGATTCTGCTAGACTAGAGGTTATGGCTCCAATGAGCAGGATCCTTCTACTAGGGGACACAGGATTCTACTACACATACAGCAGCCACTTGGTCATTTAGGACTTCCATTCCAGCAGTTCAACAGGCAAGATTCATATATCAGTTTGAGCAATTGACCCTGATTATCTGAAGAGTTGGGGTTGCTGCTGCACAATAGGGGCTGGAAGTTATGGCCTCCTTTGCTACAGTGGGTTACCCCTTGAAGCTTGCTAGTGATTCCAGTAAATAGGCAACCACAGCAACCACAGCCCAACAAGGGCAAAATGACCAGAGGTTCTGATCCCTCAGAAATGAAGGTCTGGGTTACCCCACTGGACATATACTCTAGACCAGCTAGCCAAGGTGATAGAGAATGCAGAATGGACAATAGAGGAGGGAGATGATAAATATAGTTGCAGTCTCTGGACTGCTACAGCAAAGGGGAGGGATGTAGATTGTCCTACGAATATTCATGTGGCAAGTCTATTTTTTTAATTGTCGCTAACTGCCACCTTGAAGCATCAATGATAGAATAAAGTAAATTTACTGTGGGGCACTTAGCAGGGAAAAGGGTGGGCTGTAGCAGTCTCTGTCAGCACCTCACTCACATCCCCTCTTAGTACATCAGGGGTCAGTGGCCCAACTTCCCTCTGCCAGCACCTGTGCTTCTTTGCCCGGGAGCTTTCTCTGGCCTCCAGGCCCCATATCAGGACAGAAGAGGTAGGGCTTTGCACATCCATCAGCCTAGCTCCCTCAAAAGGGATAACATGGAAGCATTCTACACTAGCCCTTAGAGTGTCCCTGGCAGCTTTAACACCATCACCCTCTGTGCTGGCTGGGTCGGTAACATGCTCTGGTTGGGCTATCTTCCCTTCCTGGTCTTACTTCTCCACTTCCCTTGTTGGTGTTTCCTGCACCTTCACATCCCTGTTTCCAAGTCTGATTTTGCCAGAACCATCCCTAAGATAGTCACCTTCAGAGGCTGCTAGGAAACCAACTTGTTACTTTTAAAAGCTAGAAACAGGGAAAAAGAAATAAGTACTTATCCTGCCTCATCTACATGAAATTGTCTTACCAAATATTTGACAAGAAAAAAAAATATCCTTCATGGAAGTTCTCCAGCTAATAAGTAAAGGAAAAATGGTAAAATTAAAATATCATCATTTGCAACTACCAAATAATTATTGAATCTAGACAATAATTATTGACTTCAAATCTTGAAGCAAAGGGACAACTGAACATCACGACATATCTCTTGCTGCAAGCACACAGCACCACCTGTGAGATAGTCTGGTCCCCAGAATTCAATGCTGAATCTGAATCAAACATCTAGACCTAACTAGCAATTTACAGAAAATGTAAGAAACAATGTTAAACCCTCCTCCAGGATTATCAGCAAAATCCAAACTGTGAGAGCTGTATAGAGTAAACCAATGGATTTCTTCTACTAAAAACAACTGCAAGAAAGAAAAAGGAGAGGAAAATCCTTTTCTAATATGTTTAAGAGACATATTAGCTGATTGCAATGATGAACCTTTTGGACCATCTATAAAGGTGAGAGGTGAGAGGAATTGGGAAGAAAAGGAGAGAGGAGCAGAACAGAGGGAGAGAGACAAGATCTGTGTCCTGTTTTCAAAAAGCTTGTCTTTTAAAGAAAAAGCTGTGTATTCAATGAGGTTTACCTACTAGTTAACTAGATGCTTAGCAGACTTTCTTCCCATTAGAGAGGTGAAAAAATAGATGAGAAGCCTCAGTGGAGTGGGAGACAGCTTTGAAAATGAGAACGTAAACTTAAAGAGCATTTGGTATTCTGTTTTTAAGTATGTCGAACTTGATTCTAGAACCCCTGGAGCTTATAAAAGTTGGGAGGGAAAAGGAGAAGGGGTGTTTAAACCCTTCATTATTAAAACCTTCTTGTCTTTGCCCTTTCCTCCGCTTTCCTTCTTCCTTCCTTCTTACAGAGAAAAGAGACAATTTATCCCATTTTCTGTGACTAAGCACTCATTCATCTCTGCAGAAACAGCACCTGTGCCCCACTGAACCTCATGGAGTTGAGACTTGAGGACCTCTTTTGACATCAGAGAGCTTGAATGGAAAGGTTTTCAGCATGCTTATTTGAGGAGTAGCTTATCTAAGTTGCAGGCTTGCTTTTGAAAGCAAGAAAGGAGACTCAATTAGTTAGCATAAATACTTGCTTCAGCATTTCACCCATTTATTCTACCTGAGCAGGTGCACAGTCCTTTAATCATAACTGTCAAGAAAGGAAAGCTTGCAATTTCCGTCATTTAAAAAGAAAAAAAGATGAAATAGAGGAGAGGGGAGAATGTGACAAATGAATGCATACACTGAAAGACTGGGGTCAGGGAGAGGTGGGCGGAGGGGAGAGAGAAGGAAAAGAATGAACACATGATGTTATATTTTTCTCTGGGGTTTTTGTGAATAACATGTAACTCTTTGATTATAGAAAGATGGTTTTAGAAGATTTGTCTTAGAGGCAGAGTGGGAAGTTAAGGACCTTTTATAATGTTCAAAAAATGTCAAGGAAAAATGTTGAGAAGAAAAGAATTAAATAAAATTACAAATTATTTACAATCCTCCCACCTTACCTTCTGAAGAAGATGGAAATTGTACCATCTCTCTAAGACTCTTTTGAGGGGGTGTGGAGGCTCAGCACATATAGAGATGCATATTGCAGATGCTCAGGGAGTGTTAAGCTGCTTTTACACAAGAAAAAGATAGAAACATCTAGAGAGGAAGACTTAGAATGAGTTACCTGGAGGAGTACAGGAAGATGTGGAAAAGGTGTGGGAGAGGAAGCAGGAAGATAAGATGGAAAGTGACAGAAATGGAATATCTGCTGTAGGGAGAGAAACACTGAAGAAAGAGACGGATAAAGGGAATATTTAGAGATTTTGTTGCATGATATGCCATATAAGATCCTTTCCACCCCAACCCCCATCTCCTTCCAAATCTTTACTAAAATATTTATCATTCATTGAGGTTAGCACAAATACAGAGGGAGAGAGAGAAAGAGAGAAACTAAAACCTCAAAGCAGACCTGGATAAGAGTATGGCAGGATGTCAGAAGCAGGTGCTTTTGGTTTACAGGAGTAAAGTACAAAAACCCAGAGAGAGAAACCGTAAAAATCTATATAACTTAACCTCCAGCCAGGAAGATGTGACAAAATCATCACCTGTCTCACCATGCATAGAACACGCTTTATCAGAACAAGACGGGGAAAAGCCATCCAGTGAGAAATCTCATCTCTTAGAAAGTAATTGGAATTCTCTGCTATACTCACTAAAACCCTTGAGGCAGCTGACTGGTTGGTTGGTCATCTTATGTTACCAATTATCAACACCAAAATTACTAAATTGCAATTTAGCCAATGAGTCGTCAGTGGTTTAGGCAGCTGCCACATTCGACTCCAGTCTTCAACTCACTGTAGTTTCATGGGGAGGGATTTCTACTTGATTCAACAACGCTTGAGCTATCAGAACTACCTTCCCCATCTGACAATACAAGACACCCCCAGTTTTAAAAACTCAATGTACAGAAAAGCAGTTCTGTATGTCATTTGTAGTAGAAAGATAATACATCGTGTAACCCAAATGCTATTTACACGGCTGTCAGGACAAGTGCGCTTTATTAAGGCCCGATTGCTTGACCTGCCAAAACCTTGCCTGATGCCTGCAATGCCCACTGAAATGTCCTTAATATCATTTGCTGTAATTTAAAGTACTAAGTCAAAAGGAATGAGAATATTTTTGAAGTCCTTATAACTCATCAAATAACCTGTTTGGAAATATAGTCACAAATGTTTGTCCCACCACTCAGAAGGAATCATACTACAGATAAGAGAACCCAGAAAAAGCAAATAAAACAAACATACCAAATTGCAACTAAAGTAAAATATATTAGAAACAAATACAAATCCAGTAGAAAAATCCTTCTAGAGGACAGGGATCTGAACACAATACACGTATTTATTTACTTTACTTATTTATGATCTACTTCCAAAAACTGTGTCAAGAAACTTATAATAGGAATCATATATACCCCCAAAAACTATTGTGTAGAAAAGGAGAAAAATTAATGTACTAAATATATAAGGTATTGTTAAACAACTCTATTGAACATTACATATGGTACTGGCAGCAAAGGCAAAAGACAGCAAGATGGCTTACAAGCTACTTATCTCCTAATATTAAAAAAAAAAGATTAAATAAATACAAGTATAAATCTTTACAGAAATAATATAAGTTCCTCAGGAGGGGAGAACATTTTTTTGTATAAAATTCTAAAAGATATTGACCTCATAGACTTCATATAGAGGGCATAAAACAACATAATATCTTCAGCATCTTTCTTATTGGACCCATAACTAAGAAGAGATTGTGTCTATCAGAATACTCACTACTGTCCAGGCATAAAACAAATAACTGAAATATTTATAACTCCCAAACTTCAATTTTGGCAATTATACCAAGTATTCCTTTTGCAACAATGTGAATTGCTCACTGATTTTGAAAATCACTGATTTCAGTTCTCCCACCCAGTTTTCTGTACCTTTTCATAGAGGGATCCCAGTAAGTAGTGACGTGTCTCACAAACTTGGGGGCAAGGTGGTGAAAGCAGCAACACCAAGCAACAGCAATGATGCCCGGAATCCAGGTATTGCAAAACTAAAATTCATGCCTATAAAGTTAAGTTAAAAAAAAAAAAAAGAGTCTAACATACATAAAGGAACTTCTAATCCTAGAAAATCAATATTATCCAAATAATGGAATCAAAGTGTTAGAAATGATTTTCTAGGTAAGGGGAGCAAGTGTTCATTATCTTTTGTCATGGAAGTTCGTTTGATAGAGCATGAACCATGAACACCTTTCATCTTTACCACGTCTCTACTCAGACACTGCTTAATTAGGTTAATAGAAACATTTAAGGTTTTGATAGTCTTTTAATTCACCTGTGCAAACAGGGACAGTTGGAATTCAATTTTGGAAACAATGATACAAGCCATTTGAAAAAGCTTTTCCTTTAATCTCCCTGAACACATTTTTGGCATCTTATTAACATTTTCCAAATTGAATGAATCTGTCTCTTTGTGTTAGCAGATAACTTAAGAATAGGGATAGGCCAGCAGTCATTAGCAATTTATCGTGCTTGCTGATAAATGGGAACCTGAGCTGCCCAGAACATTAAGTTATAAGGGCAGCAGAGACTGCAGAGTCAATGATGCAGACTGAATGGTATCACGGCACACTCCGCTTCCTCCAAGTGCATCAGCTGGCGAGGACTATCTTTCCAATCACTCAACTCTGCAAAAGTTAGCAACCACGTGCATTTTTTCCCAGACAGCTCTGCTGAGCCACCATGCCTCAACATGGCTGTAGGCTTAAATCACCCAATAATAATAATAAGGAAGGAAAAATAGCTATTAAAAACAACAAAGGAAAGAAACAAGAGAGGAAACACTTTCTCACACACATATAAAATGCATTCAGGTGCCACAAATAAGTCAGAATATACTGGACATTTGCCGGGCGCAGTGGCTCACACCTGTAATCCCAGCACTTTGGGAGGCTGAGGTGGGTGGATCACCTGAAGTCAGAAGTTCGAGACCAGCCAGACCAATATGCTGAAACCCCTTCTCTACTAAAAACACAAAAATAGCCAGGCATAGTGGCAGGTGCCTGTAGTCCCAGCTAATCAGGAGGCTGAGACGGGAGAATTGGTTGAACCCAGGAGGTGGAGGTTGCAATGAGCCAAAATCACGGCACTGCACTCCAGCCTGAGTGACAGAGCAAGACTCCATCTCAAAAAAAAAAAAAAATATATATATATATAGAGAGAGAGAGAGAGGATATTGGACATTTACTGATTAGAAAAGAGCCTTACTATGACTGTCCTGTCTCTCCAACTTCACCTTACAGCTCCCTTCCCACTGGTCCCTGTGCTCTGGCCAGACTGGGCTTCCCTCTGTTTCTCCAACATGCCAGCCTCACTCTGCACAGGGTCTTTGCACCCACTGTTCCTCTGCATGGAACATTACCCCTGCAGAGCTTCAAACAGTGTCTCCTTCTCACTATTCCAGTCTCAGGTCAAATGTCCCTTTTCAGATAAATCTAGGCCTGATCCCATCTCTCACACTAATAACTTCATTTTAACTACCTTATTTTCAAAGAAAGTCACATTCTGAGGTACTAGAGATAAAGACTTCAACATATGAACTGGAGAGGACATATTCCAACCTACAACATCAGCCTTTACGCACTTTGAAGTCAAGAATGCATATTTTTTTGTTATTGTATTTTCAACATTTAGCATAATGCAGAACTTTAAGTTCAATGATTAATAAGGCTCTGTCCTGAGGGCCAATCATCTGTTAAATAAGATCCTATGCTTTTATATCAATTGTCAGAGCTTAGGTGCCCGGTAAAAGTTGAAACTTTTCAGAACGTGAAATTTACACATAGCCTTGTTCTAAAGGACATTGATTATTCCAGCAAAGCTGGGAAGGTTCAGTTATAACATCCAAAAGCAAAACTTAGAATTCACAGAAGTGTAACAAGGATAGTAATTAAAACACCTGACATTTCAAGGCAGTTTTCTTATATGTTATCACATCATGTTCTCAAATCTTGCCTTCATTCATCAAATAATTATCAAGCACCTATTGTTATCCAGGTGTGATATTAAACACAGATATAGCCCTGAAGAAACTTCTGTCTCCTCCCTCTAGGAGGTAATAGTCACGGTATGTGGCAAACCAGTCAAGAAGCAACGTCAGGCCTGTGCAAAGCCAGGGCAGGTATTTTTATGCTATAAGAGAGATGAATACACCTACATCATGTGCTCCTCTGATGACCAGCATAGGGTTCCTGCATCATCCATCCTTTCTACAAATAAGGAAACCACCAAGGGGCAAAAACAGTGACTCTTTAAACATAACAAGTGCATTATGTTACCAGAGTAAAACTTAGCTCTTACCTCCCATGAGGTAACTCTCTCCACTCAATGTGACCGTGCCAATTACAAGGAGGGAAGAAGGAGCTTTCCCCCTACTAGCAACAGCAGCACAGCTCCTGTCACTCACTGACAGCAGTAGCAGTTGTTCCATACCAAAATAATACCTATCTAGAATGGAAGTTTCTTAGAGGAACACTCAAAAATTATAGTACAATAATTTTTCTGTAAGTTTTTTTTTTTTAACTTTTAAGTTCAGGGGCACAAGGGCAGGTTTGTTACATAGGTAAACTTGTGTTAGGGGAGTTTGTTGTACAGGTTATTTCATCACACAGGTATTAAGCCTACTACCCATTAGTTATTTTTCCTGATCCTCTGCCTTCTCCCACCCTCTATCCTCTGAAAGGCTCCGGTGAGTGTTGTTCCCCTCTGTGTCCATGTGTTCTCATTGTTTAGCTCCCGCTTATAAGTGAGAACATGTGGCATTTGGTTTTCTGTTCTTGTGTGAGTTAGCAAAGGATAATGGCCTCCAGCTCCATCCATGACCCTGCAAAGGACATGATCTTATTCCTTTTTATGGCTGCATAGTATTCCATGGTGTATATGCACCACATTTTCTTTATCCAGTCTATCATTGATGGGCGATTTTTCCATACGTCTTTATGCAGCAACCTATCTAGAATACTAAGAAGTGGGATGTAAGTTTTCTTTAACAGCTTTTATGGGTATCAAAACACCAGTGAACTGAAAATTAGTTCATAGGACAGCCCCTACAAATTCCCCTCAAAACCAATTCAGTCGTTTCACACACCACTCTAACAAAATTTGTGTAACATTTACAAACTATAACTTAACTCAGAGCCCTTAACAGAAAAGATGCTATAAAAAAGAATAATTTCAAAACAACTTGAGCTTGTTTTTTAATTGAAGAGAATGCATAGCCCTCAGGAATGCTTTGTGAAATCCCCTTTCCTCTCCTATCAACTTCTCTTACATACCACAGATGTCTCCAGAATTCACTCTCTCTTCACAAGTTTTATTAAAAAGCAAAACAAAACAAACAAAACACTGCTTTTATCCCAGCTCATAGTTATGAAGGGAATCAAGAGATGAAAAGTTAGAAGCATGCCTTCCAAATATACAAATATTTATAGAGCACCTGCTTTGATGACTGGGCTCGCTGATCCGCAAGGTTTCATCGGCTAGTAGCTGATACAAGTCATGTGTACCAACCGGCATGGTTCGTGACAGAGGGGTGAAAACTAAGTGAGGAACCGTGTGTCATGCCTAAACTAAAGGAATTTTTAGCCTTCTAAATAGCTGTACCTTTCAGCTGTTTGAGAAAATTGCTTATCACCAAATGATAAAAAAACAACAAATTTCTATTTGTTCCAATCAATGTAAGGGATTTCACTCAACCAAAATATACTTCTAATACAGGAATTATCAAGTTATCTACCAAAATTGTGAGACATAACTGTTATTACCAATTCCTCCTGAAAATCTGTTCATTTAAATGCCTGTAGCCGAGGTGGCATGCATTCACTGGCTCTAACTACTACCGTACATAACCTGCAATCAGAGATAATGAATGGGATCCACTAAAAACTTGAAACAATGGAAGCCTGTCCTCAACTCCTGGCAACAAAAGAATGATGGATGGAAGTTCAGAAGAGGTTCAGTGGGGATAAAGTGGGCAGTGACAAATTGTTGGTGGAACTGGTGGTTTCTTGAAACAAAGCTGCATTAAATGTGATCACATTGTGGAAAACACTTGGTTTAAAAAATAAATTGAGCTGGTGGTACCTTTGTGTCTGACACAGAATACGTTGTAGGTATGGATCAGAATTCAGATCAGGTAAGTTTCAGAACTATTTTGACCAACTAACGTTTTCAATGATTTAACAAAAATTATTTTTCGAAAGCATACACTCTGTTAGGCACATTTACACAAAGTGTATGTTTAAATAAAGTGACTGTGGAAGGTGCACCAGTTATTTATTGCTGCATAACAAACTCTCCCCAACTTAGTGCCTTAAAATAATTTATTATTTTATTTTTATGGTTCTGAGGATTGACTGGGCTCAGCTGGGCACTTCTTGTTTGGGGTCCGTATTAATCACAGACTTGCAAAGGAACAGATCAAAGAGATATATGATTAATTAAAGACCATGATTAATCTTAATAAGATTCATCTTGCAATAAGATCTTGCAGTAAGACTGCAATATATAAGATAATATAATCTTGTAATAAGATTGCAATATATAAGATATATAGTTATATATTTATATATAGTGTATATACATGTATAGCATATATATTTACACATACATCCTATTGGTCTTTGTCTCTTCCTTTGCAGTTGCAGTTACAGCAACCACAGAAAGCGAATACACTTACCAATTAGAAGAAATAATCCCCAGACAAAATTAGTCAGAGCTCAGAACTAAGAGATCAGAATATATATATGTAAAGAAAGAGAGATTTTTTAGGAATTGGCTCATGCAATTGTGGAGGCTTGGTAAATCCAAAATCTGAACAGCAGGCAGGCAGGCTGGAGACTCAGGGAAGAGTTGCAGTTTGCATCCATCTCCCTCAGGATACATCAATCATTTTCCTAAGGTTTTCAACTGATTGGATGAGGCCCACCCAGCTACATTATGAAGGGTAATCTGCTTTACTCAAAATCCATTGATTTTAATGCTAATCTTACCCAAAACAAACAAACAAACAAAACAAAACAAAACAAAACCACCATCACAGGAACATCCAGAATAATGTTTGATCAAATATCTGGGCTTTCTAGCATAATTGTGTTTCATCTGCATTTTCCTAAATACTAATGAGTTTCTGCATCTCCTCATAAGTATTTCAGCCATTTGGGGTTCATCTAGGAATTGCATGTTTTTCATAACCTTTGTCCATTTTTTCATTGAAAAATAAAAACATTTTATTTTTTCTTGTTAATTTACAAAATTCTTTCATTCAGACATTAGTTTCTTGTTGGTTTTAGACACTGCAAGTATGTTCTGCATATCGGTCATTTGTTATCATTGTTCATGATTTCCACCTTAGAACAGAAATGTTTGTTTTTTAATATAATTGAATCTATGCATTTTTCACCTTATAGATACCCTTATGGGGGTTTAAGAATTCCTTCTCCAACTGTGGGTCATAATGATACAACCTTTATTATTTTTATAGCTTTGCCCTTCACATGAAGTTAGAGAAACCAGAGTCCAAATGTATTGTGTAAATTGGGATCCCATTTTATTTTTCCCATATAATAAGTCAAGTTTGCTAACATGATTTATTAAACAATCTACACTTCTCTGTTGATTTCGTTGCCTCTAATTCTGTTACTATTTTCCATTCTGTTCTTTCTGAAGTTCTTTTTCCTTATATATTCTGCATTTCAAGTTTATCTGCTTTCTATTTTCCTTGATAAAACGTACCATATCCATTTACTTATTAATTCTTTCAATGTAACTATTTTTGATTTTGTTAATCTTCTCTATTTTTATTGTTGTTGTTGTTCATTGTTATTTATTTTCATTGTTTCTTTCTTGGTTTGGGAATTTTGCTCTTTTTAAGAAAATTCTTAGCCAGGCGCAGTGGCTCACGCCTGTCATCCCAGCACTTTGAGAGGCTGAGGCGGGCAGATTATGAGGTCAGGAGTTCGAGATCGGTCTGGCCAACATGGTGAAACCCCGTCTCTACTAAAAATACACAAAAATTACCCGGGCGTGGTGGTGTGTGCCTGTAATTCCAGCTACTCGGGAGGCTGAGGCAGGAGAATCACGTGAACCCAGGAGGCAGAGGTTTCAGTGAGCCAAGATTGCACCACTGCACTCCAGCCTGGGCAACAGAATGAGACTCCATTTAAAAAAAAAAGAAAAAGAAAAAAGAAAATTCTTGAATTATTACTTAGATTAATTTAATGTTTTTCTTCCTGATAAAAGTATTTAGAACTATAAATTTCTCTGTAAATACCACTTCAGCCATATTCTACAAATGTTGAAATGTAGTATTTTAGTTGTCATTCAGTTCTAATTATTCTGTAATTTTTCTTATAATTTCATTTGAACCAAAGAGCTATTTGGCAGTGTGTTACTTAGTTTCCACTTATAGGAAATATTTCTAGTCAGATTTTTTTTACTGGTTTCTATTCTTCTTGCATTACAATCAACCTAGGCTGTATAATATTAATTCCTTGGATTTATGATTCTCTGTGGCCTAGTACATATTCAATATTTGAAAATGTTTTTTCCAAATTCAAAAAGGATGCATTTTCTCTGTTTTGTGGGTATCCAGTTCATATATACATAATCTTGGCCTCATTATTTATATTATTCAGATGTTGTACATTACTGCTATGTCACTCATGCAAAATGTACTATTGGATCTTCTATTTTTGTCTGGGAGATTATTTCTTCTAATTGGTAAGTGTATTCATTTTCTGCAGTTGCTATAACAAATTACCACAAGTTTGGTGGCTTAAAACTACAAAAACTTATCATCTCACGGTTTGGAGGGCAGAAGTTCAAAGTCATTTTCATGGGTCAAAATCATGGTGCCAGCAGCACCACACTCCCTCCAGTAGCTCTCTGGGAGAGTCTGGTTTTTGCCTCTTTCAGCTCCCAGTGGCTGCTAGCATTCCTTGGCTTATGGCCACAGCACTTCAGTCTCTGCCCCTGTGGTCACATCAACTTCTCTCCTTCTGTCTTATTAAATCTCCCTCTACCTCTTTCTCATAAGGACACTTATGATTATCCTGAATGATCCAGGATAATCTTCTCATCTCAAGATCCTTAATTTAATCACACCTGCAAAGTCTTTTTTTGTTTTGTTTTGGTTTGGTTTGTTTTGCCACGTAAGTTAACACTGACAGGATCCAGGGATTAGGGTGTAAAAATCTGTGCGAAGGGAGGCATTTTTCAGCTTGCCACATGAATGTAATCCATATGAATGAATTTTCATTACCATGATATTGTGACATTTCTGCCATCTCACCTCATGATTCTCATTCACTGTTCTTTACTATACTTTATTCATATTTTTCATTTACTATACTTGCTTGCTTTTTAGTGGATGGATCAAATTTTCTTTTGGCGATTTAATGATTACAAATTCTATTTATATTCTTACAATGATTGCCTTTGGGTTCTTTTACCATTTGAGTGACTGAGAATTCACAGCCTGAAGAAAAAGTTTGCCCATAAGGACCCCAGCAGACTATACTCTCCAGAAGCAACACCAGTCAGGAACTTCCCCTCTCCCCCTTCCCTTCCTTTTCTAAGCGCCAGGAATAAGTCCCACTTGTTGAGCTTACTACGTGGCAGGCACTGTGCCTGCCTCATATAGTTTTTGTGAAAGCACTTTTTATGGACATGTTTTGTAAATGTACATATCTATTTTAATAATCTTGACTTCTTATTAATAATCAAAATGAAATATAAAAATATACATGGAAGTCCTTGTAATATTGAAAATATTGTTAGAGGATTGACAATCAGGAAAACGTGGATTCCAATTTTATTTTTGCCTTGGTTTCCTCATCACTCACATGAAGAAGCTCAACTAAACAATTTCTAAGGCTATTTCAGCTCTAGTCCTCTTTGAGTCTATTCACACAGAATGTATAGAACTGGAGCTGGCATTGCAATTTTCACTTTGTTTTAGTGCCACCCAGAAAGACAGTATTTATGGAGATGAATAACAACAGTGGTAGGTTGTGTGTTTGTCATGTTTTCCTTGACATCAGAATAATGGCCACAGTGAGATTTTATATTCAACTTTATTGTCAGGATGCTGCCCATTGATCAGATAGCAACTCCTGGGAAAAGCACTGAGATTATGTGAGTTGAAATATTACCTTTTGGCTCAGCTAAACAAGAGAAGTAGAAGCATCTTATTTAAATTTTAATTGGAGCAGTCTGTCAGTGCTCCTGTTCACAGAGGCTGCAACGAAACCCAACAGACGACAGCCCTAAATCATCATCTTTGGAACTGACTCAAGAAGCTCAAGAAGCACATGCAGTGTTATAAGATAATTTTAGGTTTAAAAGGTGAAAAACATCTACTCTTTTATAAAACAAACAACAGAATCTTCTTGACTGGTGGGGAAAAGTGAAAAGGTTGAAAGTGGTCTATATCAAGTATATGTAGAAAGAAGTGAGGTTTTTTAGGATAATTACAGAGGAACATGCATTTAACAGGCTGAGAAACACTGCTCGAAAGACAGAAAATAAACTATTCTTTAAATGTTTTCTGTTTAATTGAGTTGGGATTTTGACCAACCACAGATCCGGAACTAAACAAGAGCACATATTTAATATGAGGATTTCAGGTGAATAGAGATGATCCACCTTGAAAAAAACTTATGATTCAACTCATGGGGGCCATCACCAAGGGCTTCATTACTAACAATGCCCCCTCAAATCCAGAATCCATGCATCCCTCAGCATATTTGTGATTTCCTGTGATGGAAATTTATTTTCAATGTTCCCTTTCTCTCAGTGTTCAGAACAAGTCGTACTGGGTACCTGAATAAAGGCCATTTGCAAACATTAAATTTCCATTTCTCTTCTTGGCTGACCATAACAGAATATTGTAAAGAGCTTGTCTCCTGATACCTGCACATTGTTTCTCAAGTTGCCACTTACCGTATTTATACTATGTAACTAGGCAGCTGACTGCTCTGTTCTTGTTGTGCCCTTTGATTACAATAATTACCCTTGAAAAGTGAGGGTAATTATTCTTAGATTAGAATTTATACCCTACTTTGGGCCATGGTAAACAGCTAGTTACTTCTCTGACAAAAGAAATAATTATGCTGCTTTCTGTTTCCACTCCACGTTATGTTTTGAATCCTGAATAGAACACATTGATTTCACGGTGCTTTGGACAATATGTACAATTTTGAGGCACAGCATCCTTGTTGACCACTGTTAGCAAGCACATTTATTATGCTTCCCCAAAATGAATTTCAGATTGAGATTGAGCCGAAATTCATGAAGTGCCTTCTCTAAGTTCCCACTGCCCTAAGCACTTTCACAGTCATGGATCGATATATTGACAGGATGTTTGGTGATCAACTTAGTGGAGGTAGTTAGATTTGGAAACAGTACAAGTAAGTGGACCTTGTTTTCAAGTGTTGGTTCCAGTGCCTTTAAATCAACATTATCACAGGTAAAATTTAGGAAATCTGAATAAGATCAGTGGATTGTATCAATGTCAATATCCCGGTTACCATATTGTACTACAGTTTTACAAATTGTTACCACTGGGGAAAACTGGGTAAAGGGCACACAGGGTTTCTCTGTATTATTCCTTACAACTGCACATGAATTATCTAAATAAAAATTTCAACTACAGTCCACATTGCCTACATGATTATTTGCATGGCATTCATCATGTGGAGCTTGCTAATAGACACAGACAGAATCAATCTTCACTCTCTGAACATCTGTCTCTGAATCTCTGGATGTTTCTGTCATTAGAGAAGATTATCTCTCATTTACTCCTACCTCCAAATACCTAGTACTTTCCCAACTACCATCCCTTAACTGGAAATATCCAGGGTGGTAAGTATATTCTTGGACATAAACTTGGTTAGAGGGATTACCCATCTAAGTTTATCATGATGGTATTGTATCATGATTTAGTTTTCTATAAGGTCAATTTTGCTTTATGTTATTGCTTCTGCTGCCATTTTAAATTCTATTAGTGGTACTACTTTCTTAAATTATTTCCTTAGTTCTCCATAAGCTCTCCAAATCCCATAGTTTAGGGATTTTTTTTGGAGGCTTCCTCACAAAAACATGACTGATTATTAATTCAATCTCCAGTTCCTCTCTCCTCCCCTAAAGGATAGGTGGTAGGACTGAAAGTTCCAAGCTTCTAACCATGGTTTGGTGTTTCTGGTGACCAGCCCCATTCTGAAGCTATCCAGGAGCCTACCAAGAGTCATCTCGAGAACAAAACATGTTCCTATCACCCAGGAAACTCCAAAACATGTAGGAGCTTTGTGTAAGATGCTCTTATCACACCCATCACTCAGGAAATTTCAAAACTTTTAGGAGTTCTGTGTCAGGAATGAGGGACAGAAACCAAATATATATTTCTTATTATGTCATGGGTAAGGGGGTGCAATGTGGTCTCACTCCAGATGTCTTCCCTACTTTGGGGCCAACTGGCCATATTACTAAAAAGTAATGCCATATCCCTGAGGACTAAGTGTGTTATGTTTTATAAAGGCATATGCGTCTTCTAAATATGACCACTTTAGCTGCTATTTGCCAACATCTCTATAAATAGTCCTGAATAGATTTATTACTTTCCCCTTTCCCGAGGACTAACAAAAGAGAAGATTCCTAGAGAAACAAGCAAATCTGTCTTAACCAAGCTAAACTCTTTGCCAGCTTGGGGTCTTCCCACATGCCATTCCCTCTTCCTAAACGCTAGTCCCCAACTTTTCTCCTTACTAATTCCTATGGGTCCTTTGGTGATCAGCTTGCATCCCTTTGCCTAAGAGATGCCTTCACCATTCAGTGAAATTTAAGCTTCTGTTTGTTATTTCCTATCAAAAGGCTCTGTTCTTTTCCTTCTTAGAATTTATCACAGATTGTAACTATATATTCATTTTGGTTTATTTGTTTAATGCCAGTCTGCCCCACTAGCTTGTAAGTTCCATGAGCGTATGGATCGTGTCTGTTTACTTCACTACTGTCTGCCTAATGCGTGTCACGGTGCTAAACACTCAGTAAATATTTGTGGAATGAACGAATAGACAAGCTAAGGAGCCAGAGATTCTGTTGTGTTGACTTCTTCTACGTTTGCCTGTTCCCAGATTCCCAAGGAGAGCAGATACCAAGTGCTGTGCAAACATTGATTATCATCACCACTATTTTATCTGAACTTTTGGAACAAAATCTCCCCCCAAATTAGGGGCAGTATGTATTTTATAATGTTTTGATCCAGAAGCCACATAAAGCCCTGTCTTTAGATGGGAATCTTTATAATGTAGTATAAACAGCATGAAATTTATGTCCAAGAAACCTAAATGTGGATTTAGACTACTGAATGTGGCTGGGCAACCTATTTAAATAAACTTAGCTCTAATATGCATGACTGTAAGAAACAATATAGCCTGCTTGAATCTTTGTTACAAGGATAAAATGAAATAAAGAAAATACTAAATACCTACTACTACAATAAAAAAAGGGATTTCATCTTAATTCAGACCAATTGACAGTGGTTTCCTGGAGTGCTGTCCTGAGAATCGTGAGGCTTTATCGAGGTTCAGTGAAAAAAGTGTCCATGATTGATTAGCAATGGTGGCCAAGAGCAAAGAAGAGAGAGCGGTGGGAAGTATGCCCTGCATATACCAACTGAGGGCTAGCAAACGGTAGATATATAATGATTATTAGTTACTGTCCTTCTTTGCTGGTATAAATTCTAAGTAAGTCTGAAATAAAGATAATCATAAAACATCTTAAAACCTAAAGCAAAAAAAGTAAGGGCAATTGAAGACTTGTTAAGGTTAAGCCAGAAGGAAACATGACTTTTAAAAGATGGGTAGAGTTATGTATCGGTTGTAATAACATGTATTCATAAAAGTCCAGGTACAATTCGGCCCAAGGTCCTTGTGTCCTGGCAGTCAGCCTCCCTCACCCTGTGGAATGGTACAAGTGACTCACAATCGTGAGTGTTCCCATCACAAGCAGCACAAATCTGAACAGCTGTCTCGTGACAAATGGAGCACAAAACTCTAGGCTTTTAGAGGATTCTGCTTCTGTGAAGATAATTGATGGGCTTTTGTAAGTAGGTTAGTAAGTAGTACATTGAATTTGGCACAGGTGTTTTCACGCAAGCGTAGCAATGATCAGCCAGATAAGGTAAGAGGGAAAAATATCATTTAGCCCTTGCCACAAAGGACAGCTAAACATGAAGCCAGCTTGAAGAGTAAAAGCAGATCATTTAGAGTCGTGGGAAACATGAAATCCTTGGTATAATTTTCAAAGGTATTCTGGCGGGTCCTCAGAGGACCCTGAACTAAACCAAATTTCAGTCTGTTAAAATGCCGATATTTATAATTATGACCTGTCTCCAACTATTTCAAATAAACTTGGTGTGAAAGAAGAAAACACTTATTTTTCTCTCCTAAATCTTTCTGAGCTTTTCCTAGGGTTAATTACTAAAAATTGTATATGACTGAATGAGAATAGTTTTTTGGCTGTTTTGTTCTGCCAGTGAGGGCAGCCCACATCCACCAGAAGACTCAGTCAGCCCTACCTCCAGACAGACCCTATCACCTCATTCCTGCTCCAACAACACCCTCTAGGAAGCTGCTTTGATGTGTGTATTTCAATGGTCCTTGGCAGCAAACAGTTTAACACTATTTGTAACAGTTTGTTATAATGCCAAGGATAAGAAGTGATTTGAGGGAGATTCAGTGAATGGCACCCCTGAAATAAGCTCCTCATCCTCATCTGGTGAATCTATGAGGTACTGATTCAGAAAGTCAAATAGGGCCCATCATCATATCAAAGGTCTTGCCAGTAGTGACTGAGTTAGAGAACCTAGACGCAAGTCTTCTGATTTTAATGCCATCCTCATTCCTCTGTGCCTTCCTGCCATAATCAAGTTCAGAAAAGAAGGACAGCCTCAGGCTTACAAAGAAGCATCTACATTTCCAGGCCCAGCTCTGCCACTGTCTAGACTGTGTCAAGCAAGTCGCTTAATCTCTCTGTTAATCTTTCTGGTTAATGAAAAGGTTAGGACAAGGTGATCTCTGATGTCCCTTCCAAATTGGACAGTCTAGTCTGTAAAGATTGATCTAGGTCTCCCGCTTCCTCCTTAACACTTTTTTTTTTTTTTTTTTTTTTTTTTTGAGATGGAGTCTTGCTCTGTCACCCAGGCTGGAGTGCAGTGGTGCAGTCTCGGCTCACTGCAAGCTCCGCCTCCCGGGTTCACGCCATTCTTGTCTCAGCCTCCCGAGTAGCTGGGACTACAGGCTCCCACCACCATGCTTGGCTAATTTCTTTTGTATTTTTAGTAGAGACGAGGTTTCACTGTGTTAGCCAGGATGGTCTCCATCTCCTGACCTCGTGATCCGCCCATCTCAGCCTCTCAACCTCCTTAACATTTTAAGAGAGCTCTGCAGTTTCTCGGTGCTAGTAGTCACACGAGTTCTCTTCTATATGTGACCTCAAATAGGCCACCCTTGAGACAGCCTTGACTGGGTCCCTTGAAGAAACAACCCTGAATTTTGCAACTCAGGCTCACTTCCCTAGAAGAAAGTCAGTTTCATCCAGAGCCTTCAGAGAAGATCAGTAACCTCCAAGAATGCTCCACAGAATCTGATCTGCAGCACTGTTTCCTGTGTTCTCTGTCTTTCACCTGCACACTATGGACAGCTTTTGATGAATTTCCACAATACATAGATATGCTGTTTTGTTGAGCAGTATCATTTGGAAGGCCATCTAAAATGTCTCATTTGATATTGCTAGAGGACTACATGAATTTTAGATAGTATCCTAAATGGCAGCAATGAACCATTAATGCAGCAATTTAAATCCCAAACATTGCTTGTGATCTTGATGGATGCATGGCACATATCCTAATCACTCACTCATCTAAGACCTTTCCCAAATGGAGCAATAGCAGTGAGGGATCTTTACATGGCAAGTATCCAGGCACTGTGTATTGTCAGACTTGTAGGATGCTTGTGTCAAGTCTGCTTTAAAATAACCTCAAAGGATATGAATCACAGAAAGCAGGTTTGCTGACCTCCAACTCTTAAAAGACCCCAAAGCAATTATTTAAACACACACACACACACACACACACACACACACTGAGTGGACCACAATTCTAAGATGGAGAGAGAATTAAGGTGTTTGTCACTGGTATTTAGGAGATCATTTTCACTTTTGACTGATGTCCAGCTTTGTGGGTTGCTTAAAATGTGATGCCACTGTCATCTCCAGAAAGTCAGTGTATGTCGAAATGCTTTAACACCCAACACCCACATGTTCATGAGCACATTCACTTTGAATCTCAGCACCCATCTGCACACATTAAGAAAGACAAAACATGGCCGGGCGCGGTGGCTCAATCCTGTAATCCCAGCACTTTGGGAGGCCGAGACGGGCGGATCACGAGGTCAGGAGATCGAGACCATCCTGGCGAACACGGTGAAACCCCGTCTCTACTAAAAAATACAAAAAACTAGCCGGGCGAGGTGGCGGGCGCCTGTGGTCCCAGCTACTCTGGAGGCTGAGGCAGGAGAATGGCGTAAGCCCGGGAGGCAGAGCTTGCAGTGAGCCGAGATCGCGCCACTGCACTCCAGCCTGGGTGACAGAGCGAGACTCCGTCTCAAAAAAAAAAAAAAAAAGAAAGACAAAACAGAAGGAGAGAAGCAGCTCTCACCAGCTGAGCTCTCAAAAGCCTAGTCACAGAAAAGAATGAAAGACCCTGGCGAAAGCAGCAGTGTTTTCACAAGACAATTGTTCCCCAGAGGTGGTGATCAGAGCAGGTTCGGGTATAATGTGTAATTTACAATGTCCTCAACATAGGCCAGGAATTATGTTGGCTGAACCATTAGTTCTGTTATCATGATGGACATGTGAATAATCATACCCCCAGCTTCTGCTGTTGGTTGTTTTGGTTTGTTTCCTCTTTTTCAAGATCTCTGTGGAAAGAGGTAGCTGTTGGCAGAGCAAAAAGATGTACCAGCACAGCCACCATCTCGGGAAGACATTCTAGCGACAACAGTTTTAAACTTGCATATTTCATTGATCTACCCTTATACTGTTGACTCCTCAATCTTTCTCTCTCACCCTCAACTTTCTGCCATGCTCTAAATTATTATTTCCATCTGTTTATTGCCTAGATGTCCTATAGTCACATCAAAATCAAAATTCCCTTCCTAAACGGGCTGTACCCTCTGTGCTCATCATCTTGGAGTATTGCACCATGGCTAGAAAGCTCAACTGACTTCCCCTCTCTTTTACTTTCACTTTCAGTGATTCACTCAATATGTTGAGTCTATCCCAAAACGTCTCACCAGTCTCCACCCATCCATCGCTTCTGGTGCTGTGTTAATCCAAATAATATCAGTTCTTGTGTCTAACATAATCATCATGTTTCTGAGGTCACCTGTGTTCTAGGATGGCCTTTCTGAAATGTAGATCTAATCAGGCACTCTCCTGCTGGAAAACTCTCACTGGTCATTCATTGCTAACAGGCTTACATGTTGGTTTTGCTGAGCAACATTGATCATTTTCAGTCCTGGCTCCTTGTCTCATCTCCATGTTCACAAATTGCTTTATATCTAGAGCACATTCAACAGATTTGATGACAACTTGGCCTATCTCTCACAAACAAGTGGAAAGAGCATATCTAGAGTTATGATCCTAAGGTGAATCTAAGGGATTGTAGGTGCTGGGTTTTAAAGCCCAGGAAGGAATGTTTTAAATCTCTTCTCCCATCACCTGCCACTGGCACGGCTCTAATTACCCTGTGAGCCAGGGGCTTTATGTTCCAACCCTAAAGGAAGTTTTCTGCTGAGGAAGACCAGAAGAAATAGAGCTGGGATTGGAGGTGCCTAGACTGTGACGGTATAGAAGGCTGTTATTATTGACTGTGCTAACTGAAAATGCAAATGCTACTGCCTTGAATATGCAGCAACAAAAAAAGTATGGGATTGCTCCTAGAAAATTATTTTCTAATGTTAACCTTACACAGCCTTCCACTCCACATGTCTTACTACGTATTTCCTGTTTTACTACTCCTTACTGAAAAGATATATCCAGAATATTCCAGGTTTGAAATCAACCTACACAATTACATAAGAAATTCATTATGTAAATGTAGACATTAGAATAAGGGGTTATAGGAAAGAAGGATATACATTTCAAGACAACAGACAGACCACTCAATAGAGACATTTTCCCTCCTCTGGCAAAGGCATATCCTACCATCTGTAGCCTAGCGAAGTCCCACAGCAGTTTATCTGAATTAGAGACTCTTACACTGCTGGTTTGGAGGTGGATCTCAGGAAAGCGGGGGTGGCCTTTCAGTCTCATCCCAGTCATAGCCACGCTTACTATTAGCTCCTTTAAAAAAATAAGGAGGACACTGAGTGCTGTGGTTTGAATGTGTCCCCCAAAGTTCCTGTGTTCAAAACTTAATCCCTAATGCAGTAGTGTTAAGAGATAGGACCTTTAAGAGGTGATTAACCCACCAGAGCTCTGCCCTCTGACTGGGTTAATGCCAATGTTATGGGAGTGAGTTTGTTATCTTGGGAGTGGGTTCCTTACAAAAGGACAGATTTGGTTCCCTTCCCTCTCTCATGCGCATGTGCTCTTTTGCCCTTCTGCCATGGGATGATGCAGCAAGAAGGCCCTCACAGGGTGCCAGCACCTTGATATTGAACTTCCCAGCCTCAGGAAATGTGATAAATAAGTTTCTGCTCTTTATAGATTACCCAGTCTCAGGTGTTCTGGTATAAAAGCACAAAATGGATTAAGACACCTGCACTCAGGTTCAACCCCTGTGGACATGCACATGGCCAGACCTGACAGGGTCCATTTGTGAATTACACATAGCTACTATTCTGTTTCATCACAATTTGAACTAAAAGACCCAAAGCCAAGCCATTAGTCATTTGAGAATATAAATGGAATTTCATGTTCCTATGACTGATTGGTCTTGATTTATGAAAAAAGAAGGACTCTGTGAGGAAAAACAACAAGAATCAAATATACATCCTCGCCAGGACTCATAAAATGAGATGTAATTGGTCTGGGCCTCTGCTCTTTTAGTGCTCTGTGTAATCTTAATATCTTTAAGAAACTAAAAGCTTCTTTTGTAAACCTGTTTGGGCTTAATTGATTATCTCAAGGTCAAAGTCAATGTATTTATGTTTCATTTTCCCTTTTACAGACCAAACAACAGTGCAAGCTCAAGTACTCACACATATATGAAACACCAGATATAAAAACAGCATGTAAGTAACATGCTAGTTAACTAGTAGCTGAGGGGAGGAGCAGAAGCTAGGTACTGTGACTTGTGTGTGCTCAGTGAAATGGGCCCGGCTCACTCATATACAAAATACGTACACTTCAATTTCCTTATCCTTAAAATGGACCTTGTACAAATATACTACAGAATTACAGTGTATCTTAACTAAGGTAGGGCTGGGTAGTTTTTTTTTTAATATCAAGTTAACATCACTGCTAAGCAGTACCATGTGTACCAAAAAATGTCAAGACCATGTATATAAAATAGAGTCATAAATCTATCTGCCTCCAAAAAAATTATAGTTCCTCTTTGTTGGACCAAATAACCATATTCACTACTTAGGAAATTATTGTTGAGCATCTAATATATGCTAAGCATTAGCCAAATAAATCAGTGGACAAAATAGTTATGGTCTCTACTTCCATGGAACTTACATTCAAGTTAGTGCTATAATCCAAAAATTAAATAAAATAAGCAAACAAAATGATCACAGGTTATGGTAACTGCCTCAAAAGAAACAATGAAGGGGTTCAGAAATCAGAAGCAACATAGAGATCATAGAGTCCCTCTTTTGTATTCTACAGATAAGGAAAGAGATTTCCTTTTTTAAAAAAACAGGTATACTATAGTTTATTTTCAAACATAATTTTTCTCTCTCCAGTTCCCATTTTTACTAAAGACAAATTATAGGACAAATTTATTTATAAAATAAGTGTTAGTCTTATTATACTTGGCCTGAGTATTTGCATAAAATCAGCAAGAATAATTATCTGCCATACAGGCTCTTTTTTTTAGTTGGTTTTGTTGGAACTTTATTCCATAAGGAATCTTAGTTAGACTTTTCAAAGCTTTTAGCCAAGCCACAGATTTATCTGTGCCTGCAGATACCTGTTGGTGAAGTTGCAGAGAAAAGGGAACACTTATCTACTGTTGGTGGGAGTGTAAATTAGTTCAACTATTGTGGAGAGCAGCGTGGCAATTCCTCAAAGACAACCATTCAACTCCTCAAAGACTACCAGCAATCCCATTACTGGATACATATCCAAAGGAATATAAATATAAATTTGTAATTATTCTACATGCACACGTATGCTCACTGTAGCAGTGATCACAATAGCAAAGTCATGGAATCAACCTAAATGCCCATCAATGGCACAGTGGATAAAGAAAATGTGGTATATATACACCATGGAATACTATGCAGCTGTTAAAAAAGAGATTGTATCCTTTGTAGGAACATGGATGGAGCTGGGGAGTATTACCCTTAGCAAACTAAAGCAGGAACAGAAAACCAAACAGCACATGTTCTGACTTACAAGTAGGAGCTAAAGGATGAAACACGGACACAACGAGGAGAACAACAGACACTGGGGCCTACTTGAGGGTGGAGGTTGGGAGAGAGGAGAGGATCAGAAAAAATAACTATTGGGTACTAGGGTTAGTACCTGGGCAATGAAATAATCTGTACAAGCACCTGTGACATGAGTTTACCTAAATAACAAACATACCCCTGAAACTAAAGTAAAACATATATATAAATAAAAAACATCTAATTTTTTTTAATTTTAAAAAAGAATCAAAGTTGATTTATAGAGCAAACATAAGACCCTTAGGAAAGCTAGTCTCATACCTTGTCTACACAGTCCCTGTGCAGCATTCCCAACCTGCAGTAAGTAAAGAATGTCACTTTCTGACAGGCTCAGGAGCCCTAAATTGTCTTGGGGCCTCAAGGTGAGGAATTCACCAAATTACACAGGAAACAGATTTCTTGGTATGCCTAAGGTCATACAATAACCTTCCAATCCCCTCATTTGATGGATGAAGTAATGTATCAAAACTACATTCCATGCAAACACAGAATTTTAGCACAAACCAAATTACTCACAGTTTTGATTCAAACACATTCACATGGCATTCTCATGTAATTATGACTCCAGTGCCTGGAAAACAGTGTCCTGGACACTGTCACCAACCATCTGGCCACTTCTCTCAGGTCTTATATTTCGTAAGACTCCCATGCATGTCAATAAATTTGTTTGCCTTTTCTCCTATTAATCTGCCTTTTGTCAGTTGATTTTTGAGTGAACCTTCAGAAAGAGAAGGGGAAGTTTACCCTTGGTCTCTATACTGCATTTTGCGTATCCATTCATGCATGAATGGACACTTGGGTTGTTTTCATATCTTGGCCACTGTGTATAATGCTGCAATGAACATGGGAGTGCAGATATCACTTCATGATCTGATTTTAATTCTTTTGGACATATACCCAGAAGTAGAATTGCTGGATCATATGTTAGTACTATTTTAAATATTTTTAAAACCCCATACTATTTTCCATAGCTGCTGCAACAAACAGGTATATTTCATGTACTCTATCCTATACATTGTGCTTAGCACAGAGGACACAAGAAGGACCAACCCTGCCTCAGGAAATGTAAAACCTGTTTATGGAGATATATATAAAAGGTAATAGCAGTTAGAGTGGTAAGATGTTCAGTGATGTTACTTACAAGATGTTAAGGGAGCACTGAAGGGAGTTGGTAAAGGTTTCTTGTGGCTGAAGAATGCACAGGAGCTGGCCAAGTTAAGAAGGGTATGACAGGTGGATTAGAAAGAGGAAAGAGATGAGCAGAGAGTTGTCCAGAACCATGGAGCTCCAGAGAAGACCACCCCCACAAACACACACCGCTGATTGTCAATTGTGCCCTTTATGCCTGGTTGCATCCAGTACCACCACGCCCAGCCAGGACACCCAACTAATCTCATGCCTTATACAGCTCTCAACAGCTCACACTGACCTCATCTCCTGCTTCTCCCTGACTCCTGAAACACTTCGCTATGGGTTCACTGGTGCTTTATTCATGTTCAGTCATTATCAAAATCCCTTCTTGGAATATTTCCTTCACTGCTTATTTTACTAAAACATGCTTTGCCCAAGATCTGCTTCCTCCGTGGCCCTCTCAAGTGGTGGCTATTTCCTAGCTCCCCAGCTGTCCACACTGGGCATGGAGATAGGGCAGAGTCCTCTTTGTTTGTGTTTGTTTGTTTTTGCTGTTTCAAGACCATGCTCGTCCCTCCCTCCTCTCCTCTTAAAAAAAATAATAAACAGCTTTTGCACTCACATCAACAGATGATCCCCCACTTTCCCCTCCTTATTGCAATTAGCTATACCTTCCAGGTCATTCTTTGTGTTTTAAGACTGTAGTTCCCAGCTCACTGTCACTCTCACCAACACAGTCTTGTTACTTTTTTTTCCGTTGTTTTTCACTTGTGTGTCTTAGTTCACCCTTGCTGCTACAACAAAATACCACAGACTGGGAAATTTATAAATAATAGAAATTTATTTCTTACAGTTCTGGAGGATGGATGTCCCAGATGAGGTACCAGCAGGTTCAGTGTCTGGCAAAGATCTGTTCCTCATAGGTGGTGCTGTCTAAGTGTTCTCATAGAGGCAAGGATGGAAGGAAGTGGGAGGCAGCTCTCTGAAGCCTCTTGGTTAAGGCATAAACCCTACCTACTCACTTAAATGCTCACCTCTTAATCACATTGGTAATTAAGTTTCAATGCATGAATTTTGAGGGACACATTCAGATCCTAGCAATGTGGATGATGCCCTAACACCAAGTGCTTTCATGTCTAACCTCGCGAATGACCTTGTTCTCCCCCATCTCAGCTACCCATTTCCGTGGTCATTGCCTCAATCTTGTCCTTACCAATAACAGAAACCTCTTCATAATCTCAGTTTCAACAATCTCCCTCTCTGACCATCACTCACTACTTTTCTTGCTCACTAGGCAACCCTCCTCTAACAATTTTTCAATCCTACTGCCCTTCATGCATTGATCTTATTCTCCATGTCTTCATGTTCTCACTTGCATCCTTTCCTAGCTTAACTCTCTTAGTCCATTGTTATAATCACTTCACTTTCGGCTTTCTTAAACTCACATGGAAAAAATCCTAACTTGTTTAGATCCAAAATTCTACTTATTCCATACCTGCATCCAAGCAAACTAAGCCTTGTTGGAGAAAACCACATGATCATGCTGACTTGTCTGTTCAATTGGTGACTACAAGCCGTAAGTAGACCCTTAGTGTTGCCTACCAATTCTATGACATTTGCTGGTTCTGTTCAATCTTCCGATCTTCTAGATGAAAATTTTATACCTTCTCTTCTCTCCTCAAATCTCTAATATTTCTTTCCATCATCACTCTCAGCTAACTTTGTTCCTGCTTCACTAGAGTCAGCTACAGAGAACTTCCACATCCTCTTCCCACCACATGTACTCATCTACCTGTATCTGTACCACATATTACATGTTCATTGCGTTCCTAAGCCCCCGCTCCTATCTAAAGCCAAATCCTCCACTTATTCCCTAAATCCTACCCACTGTTTCCTACTTAAGGACATTGCCAAAGCAACTATTCCCTTCTTCTGCTGTATCACCAAATTTTCCTGTTCTGCTGAATCATTCCAAAAGGACACCTATTTTAACTTCCTCCAATCTTGACTTCATATCCACTTCAATCCACCATTCTGCTTCTCTGCTCCCATTTGCAGCCAAACAGGAAAAGTTGCATTGTGTCCAATTCCTCTTCTCTCATTATCTTTTTTATTGAGATAATACTATAAAATTCAAAATTTTAAAGTGTACAATTATGCAGTTTTAGTATATTCACAAGATTGTACAACCATCACATTAATTCCAGAGCATTTTCATTGTTCCAAAAAGAAACCTCATACCCATCAGCAGTTACTTCTTATTTCCTCCTCCACCCAGACTCTGGCAAGCCCTAACCTACTTTCTGTCTGTATGGATGTGCCTAGTCTGATCATTACATATAAATGCAATCATACAGTACCTGGCCTTTTATACCTGGCTTATTTCATTTAGTATGTTTTGAGTTTGTCCACACAGTATCACTTATTAGTACCTCATTTCCCCATTTTTAGCTCATTCCAATCAGGCCTGCTATGATCAGTCACCTTCTTATTGCAAAATCTAGTGACTAAGTCTCAATCCTCATCTTATTTAACCCGTCAACAATATTTGACACAGGTGATTCTCCTCCTTGAAGAACTTTCTTTGCTTTGTTTCCAGGACCCCACATTCTTTTGATTTTCCTTCTAGTTCACTGGCCATTTCTCTTTATCATTCTTCATGGGTTCCCCATTAAGTCCCTGATCTCTAAATGTTCAAGTACCTATGAGATTGATCCTTGGATCTCATCTCTTCTCTATCCACCCTCATTCTCTTAGGGATCACATCCAGTCTTGCAATTTTAAATTACATCTGCATTCTGACAATCCTCAAACTTCTATTTCTCACAAGAATCTCTCCCCCAGCTCCAGAGATGGAACTTGCTCAAGGTGTCCACTTGAATGTCTAAAGTCATTAGACTCTGCAAATCTAAAACCCACTGCTGAAGTCACTACCAAATCCTGCTCCTCCTCAGTCTTTCCCATTTCAGTTAATAGTAACTCTATCCTCCTTACTGCTCGGGCCAAAATCTTTGACTTCACCTGAGATTTCTCTTTCTTTCATATATCCATGCAAGAAAATCTTCTTGACTCAACTTCTAAAACATATACACAGTTAAAAAAATTCTCACTACCCTAACTCCACCTGTACTAGTCAAAAGCATTATCCTGGGTTATTGCAATGACCCTGTAGTTGGTCTCTCTGTTTCAGACCTCTGCCCCTTCCTCCCAATACTATTTTCAACATAGCAACCCAAACAATTCTTTTAAAAAATAAGTTGGATCATATCACACTTCTGCTCAAATCCTCCAAATGACTTTGCATCTCAGAGTAGAACCACAGTTCCTTCCAATGACTGACAAGGTCCAAAACAAAATGACTTTCGTTGCCTCTCTGACCTCATCTCCTGCTCTCAGCCACCTCCCTCACTCCATTCCATACAAAGTTGCTACCCTTCAAATATTTCAGGCATTCCCCTGCCTCAAGACCATTGCATTTAATGTTCCCCTTGCCTGTTCTCTTCCTCCAGATTACCTGCATAGTGTACTCCCCTTTTCAAGTCTTCACTCAACTCCTCCTCAGTGAACCATCTTTGAAATTTCTATTTACTCTCCAGCCTTCCCTGTACCCTTTCCCACCCAACTCTTTCCCATGCCATGTTCACCATCTTATATACTGTATATTTTACTTTTGTGTTTATTGTATATCTGGCCCCTCTAGAATATCAACTCCACACAGGCAGGAGTTCTTGTGTGGTTTGTTCACCAACATATCATAGTGTCTAGCTCAGTGCCTGACACAGTCAACACTCAGTATGTGCTCATTAAATGAGCAAGCAAATGAGGTTCTCAGGCCCCAGCTCAAACTGGAAACCTTAAATTTACACTCTCATGCTCTCTCCTTAGTCTAGGGAGACAGTGAAGGTGGACTGTAGAACGGATTGAAGTAGTGGCTGGACAAGCATGTTAGGGGGAATATATGCGAGTTGTGGTTATTAGTGATAAAGTCATTCACGGGATCACCATGGTAACCAGTCTCGGTAAGGAAAAAAAATGAAGGCACAAAAGGAGATGACAGACCAGGTGAAAATGCTATATTTTAGGGTACGAGGAGTTCTGTGAGGCTGAAGATTAAAGACTTAGAAAGATACAAAGTCGTGGTCACAGAGTGAGATTCAGAGTTCAAATATCAGAGGTATCTCCATTATTGGTGTTGACAAGGTCCAATGTATCCAGATATGAGTGACTGAGGGCTATGAGATAGGGCATCTCTGTAGACAATGAAGCACCTTAGGTTCCTGGAAGAAGTCTCCATCTCTTTACTTGTCTTCTTTTCCCTCTGGAAAATCAGTCATTCCTGGGCCATAACTGCTGTCTGTGGCCTGAAATTCCCAAATCTGCACCACAATGAACTCCAATTCCACATTTCCAGTTGCTCCCTTATAGATGAGAAGTTTCCTTACTGGTCCATAAGCTCCCTGAGGAATTAAATGGTAACTCATTCACTAACATTTATACTCCAGCACCTAATCTACTGCCTGCTTACTGGTAGGTAGTCAGTAATTTTTTTTCAATGAATGCCTCATATGTACATCCATTTCATGTACATGTCCAATAGTTTATAATTTTTCCAAATATGTTTATAAGCATACATAAACAAGCATGTCTGTGTATGTGAGACAAAATGCAAACAATCATTATTAAGGTGTACTAAATCATGTCAATTTTTAATTTTTTCTATATAATTTTTGGCATTTCTTGAATCTTTATGATTAGTATATTTTGCTTTTAAAATCTGGTCAGGAGCCATTTTCTTTTTTTTTAAGTAAAGAGATGCTAAGTTTATTATCATCAAATTAAAGTCACCTCCATTCTTCCTGTACTTGGGCTGGAAACTTTGGCATTGTCTTCAAAGCCTGCTTCTCCTACATAATCATATTCCATCATTTACGAAGTTCTACATGTTCCTCCTTAGTCTTTATCTCTTGCTTCCCATTTTCTCTGCCTCCATTATTTGCCTAGGCGGCCAATACCTCACACTTGGTAACTCAGCCCAGGCAGGCGGTGTTCTCCTGTGGTAAGCAATTTAAACTCCCGGTGGCAAAGAGCAGCAAAGGTTTGTTTCCCCCTCATGATACACGCTCATTATGGGTTGCTTGGGTGTTCTGCTCCTTGTCTACATACTCTGGGACCTAAAGCTGATCAGACAGACAATATCTGGAGCCTGACAGTCACTGGGGCAGAAAGCAAGAGCGCTCAGGAGGATCTCATGCTGGCAGGCAGCCACTTTCACCTATGGGTGACACACATCTGCTCACAACTCATTGGCCAGAGTACTCACATGGGAGCCAAGAAGTGGAATCATGCCATGTGCCTGATAGGAAGGAGAAATGGAAATATTTAGCAAACAGAATTAATATATACACTTGTAGAGAGCCTACACTTGAAAAAGCCTCCTGCCTCAAAACTATCCTGTTTACCTGGCCTCCTGGGTCACTGGTTTAAAGTCACAAGGATCAGGCTCCAGACTTAACCCCTCATTTATTAGTTGAGTGATCACAGTGATTTAATTTCCTCAGATCATTGTTTAGTAATAACTTCTCCCTACCTAGATTTCTGAGAATACATGAAATATTGAATGTGAACTCTTACACAAATTTACAGTAACAAGTTGAAATAACCTAACGCAACATTAATTCAATGGCTGGCTCATGAAGCTGATGGCATTTTTTATGACACATACTACGATGCCTGGGGGTGTTGGAGGTGGGAGGAGATTATCTCCAATGAGGCTCCTCAGTGCTGTAAAGCACTTTCTTTGCTGTCATCTGAGGAGGTGCTTTTGGATGGCCTGCATCATGCTTTACTTAGAATGCTACCCCCTTCGGTCAGCTTTGTGCACCCTGCCTCTTACCGTGAAACCCTCAGGTCACATGGCCTGAACTGTCATGGGCGTCCGTGTGAAGAGACCACCAAACAGGCTTTGTGTGAGCAACATGGCTGCTTATTTCACCTGGGTGCAGGCGGGCTGAGTCCGAAAAGAGAGTCAGCAAAGGGAGATAAGTGTGGGGCCGTTTTACAGGATTTGGGTAGGTAAAGGAAAATTATAGTCAAAGGGGGGTTGTTCTCTGGCGGGCAGGAGTGGGGGTCACAAGGTGCTCAGTGGGGGAGATTTTTGAGCCAGGATGAGCCAGGAAAAAGAACTTCACAAGATAATATCATCGCTTAAGGCAAGGACCGGCCATTTTCACTTCTTTTGTGGTGGAATGTCATTGGTTAAGGCGAGTTTTAACCTCTTAAAACTCCCCAACTCTGGTGCCAACTTGGACAACATTCTTTTATGCACTCCTTTTTAGTTATCCCCACCTGCCCAGTTCCCTTATTAGGCCGAGACATTTTAACTAAATTATCTGCTTCCCTGACTATTCCTAGGCTACAGCCACACCTCATTGCTGCCTTTTCCCCCAGTTCAAAGCCTCCTTCACATCCTCCCCTCAGATCCCCCGACCTTACCCCACAAGTATAGGATACCTCTACTCCCTCCTTGGCGACTGATCATGCACCCCTTACCATCTCATTAAAACCTAATCACCCTTACCCCACTCAATGCCAATATACCATCCCACAGCACGCTTTAAAAGGATTACAGCCTGTTATCACGCGCCTGCTACAGCATGGCCTTTTAAAGCCTGTAAACTCCCCTTACAATTCCCCCATTTTACCTGTCCTAAAACCAGACAAGGCTTATAGGTTAGTTCAAGATCTGTACCTTATCAACCAAATTGTCTTGCCTATCCACCCCATAGCGCCAAACCCATATACTCTCCTATCCTCAATACCTCCCTCCACAACCCAGTATTCTGTTCTGGATCTCAAACATACTTTCATTACTATTCCTTTACACCCTTCATCCCAGCCTCTCTTCACTTTCACTGAGACTGACCCTGACACCCATCAGGCTCAGCAAATTACTTAGGCTGTACTGCTGCAAGGCCTCACGGACAGCCCCCATTACTTCAGTACCTTGTGTCTTCCATTTAGTTTTTCAATTCATACAAAACCGCATCCAGGCCATCACCAATCATTCAATACGACAAATGTTTCTTCTCACGACCCCACAATATCACCCCTTACCACAAAATCTTCCTTCCGCTTAATCTCTCCCACTCTAGGTTCCCACACCGCCCCTAATCCCGCTTGAAGCAGCCCTGAGAAACATCGCCCATTCTCTCTCCATGCCACCCCCAAAAATTTTTGCCGCCCCAACGCTTACTGCAATACTATTTTGTTTTATTTTTCTTATTAATATAAGAAGGCAGGAATGTCAGGCCTCTGAGCCCAAGCCAAGCCATCGCATCCCCTGTGACTTGCACGTATATACGCCCAGATGGCCTGAAGTAACTGAAGAATCAAAAAAGAAGTGCAAATGCCCTGCCTCGCCTTAACCGATGACATTGCACCACAAAAGAAGTGAAAATGGCCAGTCCTTGCCTTAAGCGATGATATTATCTTGTGAAGTTCCTTTTCCTGGCTCATCCTGGCTCAAAAAGCTCCCCCACTGAGCACCTTGTGACCCCCACCCCTGCCCGCCAGAGAACAACCCCCCCTTGACTATAATTTTCCTTTACCTACCCAAATCCTATAAAACGGCCCCACACTTATCTCCCTTTGCTGACTCTCTTTTCGGACTCAGCCCGCCTGCACCCAGGTGAAATAAGCAGCCATGTTGCTCACACAAAGCCTGTTTGGTGGTCTCTTCACACGGACGCGCCATGACATGAACTACTTGCAATAACCATCTTTTTCCCTTTGTACTGTTCTCTTATTCTGTTCTCTCTCTTAGGACATTTCGCTTGCTACCTAAAGAAGTACCCTCTTCCCAAAGGCATCTGGCCACCTTCTTCCTGTTATGGAATATCTCTGTATCATCTCCCACCACAATCCGTGGCAATGCTGCCTGATGTCAACCCAATGCGTACACTCCCTTGCCTGTGAACTTTGCTTATGCTAGTCTCCACTCCATAAATACCATCCCGCATCTTCTCTTGCTTTTCAAGCTCCACTTCCTCTACATTTTTCCCTGCTACCACAGTGAATGCTATGGTTGAAAGTTGATTTTTCTGCACTTAATGCTTACATTTGGAATTTATTGCTTCCTTCCAAATCATTTCACATGTGTCTATTTTGCATCTCCAGAAATCGTGCTAGAGATTTCTAACACATTCCATTCCTGTGAGATTCTTTAGTTCCCTCCCCCAACCCCCCAACTCCCCACTAGGTACAGAGGCTGGACTGAGGAGACTCAAGCGCAGGCTCAAATCAGAAACAATTTCCTTCAGTCTCTGAGTACAAAAGCAAAACTATTCAGGGACCAGCATGCTCACCCCAGGGGGAAAGCATTTTAAATATCACATGTCATTTGAAACTTAACCCAACAACTACATCAAATGAGTCATCTTTGAAATACAAAGGAAAGTTGAGTTGCTTCATAGGGCAGCAAGGCCTTGATGCTACCACCAGTGATTCTCACAGGTTGGGATTAAGAGCAGATATTCCTCAGTTTTTAAGGCTAGGTTTAGCACCTGGCTATAGAGTCCAGGCACAGAGTGAAGAAAACAGAGTACTGAAGAACACCCCCCTGAAAGCAACTGTTTATTCATGAAACAAGCAAAAAGAGACACACTCACCTTTGCTGAAACTCACTCTAGTGGAACACAACATGCATAACTGTGGCACTAGCGAGACAGACAGATCATGCCTGGGGCTCCAGCCCCTAATGCAATCTACCCAGCTGGAGGAGACACAAAGAATTGTTAAGGCGCTAAATCTGACAACACACCAGCAACAAGATGAACACCCAGAACGCAGTGACTGCTGGAGGGTTTGTAGGCACCCAGGCCGAACAGATGGAACATGGAGTCATGGAAGGGCAGAGACACACAAACATCACGGCTTCCTGAAAAAGAAGCCTTCTATGTCAGCCTCAGAGGCATTGCATTCTTGGAAAGTTGTTCGTGTCACTTTGAAGTTTGTCACATTCAAGAGAAGCAAAGAAATATATGATGGGTGATTGCCCATTATTTTCAGAGGAAATGCATCTCAAACTGTGGACCTTTTATCTCCCCTTCATAGCTAATTTCCACTTACCATCTGCATGGATCTCTTGTGTCAAACAAAAAGAGAAGTGTGGGAATGTGTGAGTGCTTAGTAAATTGATGGGCTCTTCAGGGAACTAGCCACACAAATGCACTCTTTCTTTTTTTTTTTTTTTTAATTATTATACTTTAAGTTCTAGGGTACATGTGCACAACATGCAGTTTTGTTATATATGTATACATGTGCCATGTTGGTGTGCTGCACCCATTAACTCATCATTTACATTAGGTATATCTCCTAATGCTATCCCTCCCTCCTTCCCTCCTCCCCACAATAGGACCCAGTGTGTGATGTTTCCCCTCCTGTGTCCAGGTGATCTCATAAGTTCAATTCCCACCTATGAGTGTGAACATGCAGTATTTGGTTTTCTGTTCTTGCGATAGTTTGCTGAGAATGATGGTTTCCAGCTGCATCCATGTCCCTACAAAGGACACGAACTCATCCTTTTTTATGGCTGCATAGTATTCCATGGTGTCTATGTGCCGCATTTTCTCAATCCAGTCTGTCACTGATGGACATTTGGGTTGATTCCAAGTCTTTGCTATTGTGAATAGTGCCTCAATAAACATACATGTGCATGTGTCTTTATAGCAGCATGAATTATAATCCTTTGGGTATATACCCAGTAATGGGATGACTAGAACTATTTCTAGTTCTAGATCCTTGAGGAATCGCCATACTGTTTTCCACAATGGTTGAACTAGTTTACAGTCCCACCAACAGTGTGAAAGTGTTCCTATTTCTCCACATCCTCTCCAGCACCTGTTGTTTCCTGATTTTTTAATGATTGCCATTCGAACTGGTGTGAGATGGTAACTCATTGTGGTTTTGATTTGCATTTCTCTGATGGCAAGTGATGATGAGCATTTTTTCATGTGTCTGTTGGCTGTAAGAATGTCTTCTTTTGAGAAGTGGCTGTTCATATCCTTTGCCCACTTTTTGATGGGGTTGTTTGGTTTTTTCTTGTAAATTTGATTGAGTTCTTCATAGGTTCTTGATATTAGCCCTTTGTCAGATGAGCAAATTGCAAAAATTGTCTCCCATTCTGTAGGTTGCCTGTTCACTCTGATGGTAGTTTCTTTTGCTGTGCAGAAGCTCTTTAGTTTAATTAGATCCCATTTGTCAATTTTGGCTTTTGTTGCCGTTGCTTTTGGTGTTTTAGACATGAAGTCCTTGCCCATGCCCATGTCCTCAATGGATAGAGACACAAAAAACCCTCCAAAAAATCAATGAATCCAGGAGCTGGTTTTTTGAAAAGATCAACAAAATTGATAGACCACTAGCAAGACTAATAAAGAAGAAAAGACAGAAGAATCAAACAGACACAATGAAAAATGATAAAGGGGATATCACAAACACACTCTTTCTAGCAGCTGCCATCTCTGTTCAAGGGGAAAATCTAAAACTGATACTACCTTGAAACTGATTCATGGTAAACATGTTCCCTTCATGTTTTCTTTATGTCTGGGGGCACATTCGCAGTTTAATTTTTATTGAATTATAATTAGCAAAAGGTGATTTATTTTAGAAACTTTCCAAATTAGGGAAATTAAAGATTTTTCCCCAGTAATTTTTTGTGTGTAATTTTCCTTGAGTTTTCGTTTATCTTTTAATGCTTCAGCAAATGAACAAACAACCTTTAAAAATCCCTCTTGTGGAGAAGCAACTGTTGACAAATTTCTACTGATGTGACAGAAATCACTCTGCAAAAAATACTGTAAATTATGGATGGTGGCTTTTGGATGCTATGTCTCACAAAAGATGAATAATCAGTTAGAGAATGGAGATGGGGAAAATGAAAAAGAAATCCCCACTTTCAGTTTTTAATTTCCAGTTAACAAACACAACATTTCTTTTAAAACAAAGGTTAATGAAAAGAAGCATAGGCCAGGCGCAGTGGCTCACGCCTGTAATCCCAGCACTTTGGGAAGCCAAGGCAGGCGGATCATGAGGTCAAGAGATTAAGACCATCCTGGCCAGCATGGTGAAACCCTGTCTCTACTAAAAATATAAAAATTAGTTGGGCCTGGTGCCACGCACCTGTAGTCCCAGCTACTTGGGAGGCTGAGGCAGGAGAACTGCTTGAACCTGGGATGCAGAGGTTACAGTGAGCAGAGATCATACCACTGCACTCCAATCTGGTGACAGAGCGAGACTCCGTCTCAAAAAGAAGAAGAAAAAAAGGCTGGGTGCTGTGGCTCATGCCTGTAATCCCAGCACTTTAGAAGGCTGAGGAGGGTGGATCACCTGAGGTCGGAAGTTCAAGACCAGCCTGGCCAACATGGTGAAACCCTGTCTCTATTAAAAATGCAAAACTTAGTTGGGTGTGGTGGCTGGTGGCAGGCACCTGTAATCCCAGCTACTTGGGAGGCTGAGGCAGGAGAATCATTTGAAGGTGGGAGGCAGAGGTTGTGGTGAGCTGAGATTGTACCACTACACTCCAGCCTGGGAGACAAGAGTGAAACTCTGTCTCAGAAAAGGAAAAAAAAAAAAAAAAAAAAGCATAAATAATTTTTATTCTGTGAATCTGTGAAGCTGTCTTTCAAGTTATGGTCCCCAATTCTTTCCATTTCAATCTGTAAGTCATAAAGACCAGATACATTGTCAATAACAATCTTTTATTTATATAAACTGTGCAGAAAAGTTTATAGGTGATAATTGATCCTTTATCCTATGAGCCACAAAAATTAAGCCTCAAAGTTGAGCCACCGTACTGTCTAAAAGGCAAAAACTTATTTTAGAAATGGCCCATATGGCTACACTTTGAGCTTTTAGTACTGACAGGCAGCTATGGGGAGCCAGATGGTGACATAGGTAGCATTCCAACATCATACATCTTCTTCATTAAATTAAGTTTTCATATAAGAAACTTTAAATATAATGGGATACAATTATCTTGGGAATCGCAAACATGCAATGTGCCTTGCTGTTTATTTGTGTCCTATTTTGGTACATAATTATTAACTAGAATTGTGGAATATGTTAGATGCAATCATATATTTGATAATATTGGTGGAATGTTAATTACCTATTATATGATTATTAAATGAATTTCCCTGTGTTAGGCAAATATAAATGGAGAAAAGACAAATATAATCAAAATATCCCAACCTAGACAAAGGGTTAGTCAATCAGGACTAAGTTTTGCTGCATATATTAGAAACCTTAAATAACAGTGCATAAAGAAGATATTTTTCACTGAAGAAACAGAAATTCAGAGGCTGATGATCCAGGACTGGAAAGGAAGCCCCAGGGTCTTTAGGGACCAGCCTTCTTCAACCCTCCATGCCATCATCTTTAGTGTGCGGTTTGCATCCTCAAGGATGGCATCATGGCCCAAGATGGTGCAGTGCTGTGTACAGTGCTGTGTTTCAAGCCTGAAGAAGAGTGGTAGGCATGGCTGAAATGGCACCAGTCTCATTACCAAGGCTTCCTCAGAAGTTCCAACCAATGCCTTCTGTTTGTATTTCATTAGCCACTCCTTTCCCAGCGAAGAAAACTGGGAAATATAGTTGTTTTCAGCTAAGGGTTTGGCTGCCTTCCAAAAAACAAATGGCCCACAGGAATTCTGGTAGTAAGGAATAGAAGGAGAATGGATATTGGGGAGAGAACAAAAAGTGCCTGCCACAGGTTTAAAGAATCCCATTTACGAAAATGAGTATGGATACAGGGGCCAGAATAGCTAGATGTTCTTGTGGAGTAAACATCAAAACAAGGCAAGGGAAGTCTTTGGGCCAATATGAGGAAGGACAAAAGGATTTCAGCATTCGAGAGTCAGAGGATTTCCAATAAGAAATGAAGGAGTCACTGATCAATTGCTAATGGTCACCTTGCCTTTGTGAGAGCTAAGGAAAGAACTAATTGCTGATTCTTAACCAACATCCACAACATCAAGAAACAGAGTGATAAAACAAGGAAGTCTCCATGCCAACTCAGGCATTTCTCAAGCGTCTGGGAGATGTCAAGGAGGCCTGATCCTGCAGTTCCATCCCTTCTCTAAGAAGGCCACTTTTAGAGACTATGCAAGGCCAGGCATCTAGAGTGGGTCTGAAACAGGCACCTGTCATTGCACCCATTGTTTTCTATACTGGGTGACCCTCAGGCCTGCAGAGCATTCACTGAGAAGTAAAAGCCCATGCGTCATGGGGCAAAGAGGGTCTTCCCTACATCCTGGCCGCTATCACATTCCAACAGACGGACTTCTGCCTTAAGAGCCTGGATGTCAAAAATGCATACCTGAGGAGCCTGTCTGTGGTGGGAGGTGGGGCCAGGTAATAGGGGGTTGGAATAAGCTCTTCCTGCTGCTCAAGCAGCCATGCCCTTTCTTGGAGTTCTCTAATGTTCTGAGAGTCTGGGTTGAAATCAAAGCCAGATGCCCCAGGTAGACTAGAGTTGCAGGGTCTCTGAGCCCAAACAAAATGCAATGATGGAGGAGAGGCCTGGAGTACCCAGAACATCTGGCACTCAAGATCAAGCAGTTTAGAATAAGGTGAAGACTACATCTTGAGGGGTTTAATCACCACACGGGGCTCATTTGTACATTTTTAGACAGTGGCTTACGCCTTCTTAAACTTTGCTCAGATCTCCTTTCCTGCAAGTCAGGGGTTCCCTCCTCACTCGCCTCTCCCGGGCATTATTCCAAACATCAAGAATAGTATTTGTTTCCTAAGGCTGCCATAAAAAAATACCATAAACTAGGTGGCTTAAAACAATAGAAGTCTATTCTGTCACAGTTCTGGAGGTCAGAAGTCCAAAATCAAGGTGCTGGCAGGTGTGGCTCCTCCTGCACGCTCTGAAGGAGAATTGTTTCACACTTCTCTCCTAGCTTTTGGTGGCTACTGGCAATTCTTAGTATTCCTTGGCTTGTAAACATATCACTTTGATATCTGCCTCTACATTCATCCAGACTTTCCCTTTCTATGTCTCTAAAGACCCTCTGTCATTGAATTTAGAGCTCACCCTAAATCCAGGTTGATTTAATGCCAAGAGTCTTAACTTAATAAAATCTTCAAAGACCCTGTTTTCAAATAAAGTCACAGTCCCAGACACTGGAGGTTAGAACTTGGACTATTCAACCCACTATGAGAAATAAAAACAAAATAGCAAACCAGAATAAGCCAAATTCTCTCATCTCTCAAAATTTTAAAGTATGAGCTGCCCAAAATTGTGATTTCAATAGTGTTAATGCTATGAGTCTCTGACACAATCTTTCCTTTCTGCTAAAATACATATGGAGACACCAGAAAAACATAAAAATTAAAAAATAAATTACATAACCACAGAGGCCAAAAATAAGTTAGCAACTTTTTGCCAGAATCTGGGAGCATGTCCACCAGCTTCAAAGCCTATGAAGCTTGTTTGAGAAAATTGGCTGGTGGTTTACACTCTGCCCTTTGAAACCAAGAGCCATGCTAGTCTGGAAGTGGCAGTATGTCAGGAGGTCCTCAAACCTCCCCTACATTTGACAATTCACTAGCAAGACTCCAAAGACTCAGCATATAGTTGTAGTCAGAGGTATGAGCTATAACAACAAAAGGGTACCAAGCACATTCAGCAAAGTCAAAAGGCCCCTGGGGTGAAGTAAGAGGGAAAGCAGGCACAGGTTTCCAAGATTTCTTACCCAGTGGAAACACACTGGGCATGTTTAATTTCCCCAGCAACAAGTCATCACAACATGCGTGAAATGTAGCCAACCAGGGAGGCTTGTTAGACGCAATGACCAAGGCTTTTGCTGGGGGATGTCCCCATATGCAGCCTCCTGCCTGGCACATACCCAAACTGTAAACTCTCAGAAGGAGAGGAGGTGTTCAGCATAAACCACCTTGTGTGTAAAAACAGTTTGGGCACGGTGAGCCACTCTCATCAGTTCATAGTGGGAATCTAGGTTCCCAGATGAGAGCCAAGGGCCACCCTTTGAAGCAGGCCTTTTCAAGGACAGAAGTTTAGTTCTACTCTGCTAACTCTTTTCTGCATAGGAAGGTTGAGAAAAGATTGTGCCTTCCTTCCCCCTCTGTTTTCCCTGACCCAGAGATGCAAAGTGTCAGGAAACCACCACAACCCCCAGGCTCTGCAGGATGCTTTGAGGCAGGCAGGGTTTGGATCTTGCCTTTATACCCTCAGGCTCCTTTCTACCTATGTCCATTTAGAAACCAAGACTGTTACTCAGAAGTAAATAGAAGAGAGGAAGGGGACCATAGAAACCCCTTGCATTCCAATAGGTAGGGTCGCTACACATGACAGGGTCTAGGTAGAAACAGGGATGGTAGGGTGCTTGGAGCAGTGTAGACTCTTTTCCCCTGTATCGCATGAAAAGATCATGACCAGGCTGGGGGTGGGGAGCAAGTGGTAAGAGAGAAGAACCAATGTCATCCCTGCAGAATCAGTGTTTTCTCTTTTTTTTTTTTTTTTTTTTGACAGAGTCTGTCTCTGTTGCCCAGGCTGGAGTGTAGTGGTGCAATCTAGGCTCACTTGTAACATCTGCCTCCTGTACTCAAGCCATCCTACTACCTAAACCTCCCAAGTAGCTGGCACTACAGGTGCACGCCAAAATGCCCAGCTAATTTTTGCATTTTGTGTAGAAACAGGCTTTTGCTGTATTGCCCAGGCTGGTCTTGAACTCCTAAACTCAAGTGATCCACCTGCTTTGGCCTCCCAAAGTGCTGGGATTACAGGCGTAAGCCACCCCGCTTGGCCAGAATCAGTGTTTTTCAAACATGCTGCTATGTGCCCTGAGATTCCCCAAAAATATCTCCCACTACAGGGAGAAAGCACAGGTCAAAGGATGGGCTCAGCACATCTCCAAAACTCATTCAGGGCAAGTCCACTTTTTCCTATTTGCAATAACAAGCTTGTACATAATTTTTCATATATGAAATAGGCTCTTGACAAAAAAGAATAAGCAATTTAAAATCATTGCACTAGATGAGTGTCTGCCAGACAGTGGGAAGTGTTTTAGTTACTGAGACATCAACTAAGCTGCAGGCATAGAACTAGGAGGGAGATTGTATTAGCACCAAGCAGACAATGAAAGCAGACCACTCTTACCTTTTCTTTGGAAAACACCAAGCCTGATAACCTGGTTACCCACAGAGGAAGTAAATCTTCTCTTCTGCAAATACAAATGCTAGAAAATGACAGAAAAATAACTAGTGGTTTTTAAGCTCTTAGACATGAGTTCCATCAAGTAGATGATGAAAGCTATAAACAACAACAAAAATGAACACACACTTGTGCAATACTCTGGTATAACAATTACAAAAGGTTCACAGATCCTCCTGAAGCTCGTATCCATGTTTAGAACCTCATAGAGTTTCAGAGCCCATTTTAAATGGAAAGACAGACCTAGTCCAGTTGTTATTCAGTTTTGAAACTAAAAGACAGACATTCTTATAAATGCAATTATATGAAAATATTTATTCAACAAATATTAAATATCAATAACGCTTTAGGGCCAGGGAAACTGTGAATAAGCAGACAAGTCAGTTTCTTTTGTAGAGCTTATATCTTTTAAGAGGGAAACAGATGTAAATAGGAAAATAAATAAATGCCTGAGATAATGTCAAGTAACTGCTGTGAAAAAGGGCCTACTTGACAAGATAATCAAGTTTGAACTAAGATCCAAATGACTAGAATGAGCAAATCAAGTGAAAATCTAAATACAGAGCATTCCAGTAGCGGAAACGGCAAGTACCAATGCCCTGGGGTGGAAATGAGCCTGTTATGTTAAAAAATAGCACAGAAGTCCAGAGAGTGAGGGTCAGTGAGGAGGAGATAAGGTTGCAGAAGAAGCAGGGCCAGATTCTGAAGTGTTCCAGGGTCATGGTAGCCAATTAAGCTTACATCCTAAGTACAGTGGAAAGCTGTTGAAGGGTTTCAATAAAGAGAAACATTCTCCGATTTGCAATTTTTTCACAATTTTTTTTCTTGTGGTAAATACACATAACAAAATATACTGACTTGACTATTTTTACATCTATAGTTCGGTAGTGTTAAATACATTCATAATGTTGCACAACCATCACCACTGTCCATCTCTAGAACTCTTTTCATTTGCAGAACTGAAACTCTGTACCCATTAAACAATAACTCCCCGTTCCTCCCTCCTTCCAGTCCCTGGCAACCACCATTCTACTTTCTGTCTCTACAGTTTTTTTCAGGAGGGTCTTGCTCTATCACCCGGGCTGGAATACAATAGCGCATTAGCCTTGAACTCCTAGGTTCAAGCAATCCTCTCACTTCAGCCTCACAAGTAGCTGGGACTACAGGCACACACTACCACACCAAGCTAATTTTTATAAGAGATTGGTCATGCTATGTTGCCCAGGCTGGTCTCAAACTCCCAGCCTTCAAGTGATCCTCCTGCCTCAGCCTCCCTGATCTCTGCAATTTTGATTGCTCTAAATATTTTATGTAAGTGGAATCAAGGAGTATTTGTCTTATTGTGACTGGCTTAGTTCACTCAGCATAATGTCTTCCAGGTTCACTTATGCTGTAGTATGTCAGATTTGCCTTCCTTTTTAAGGCAGAATAATATCCCATTGTATGTATATTTACTGCTGTCCTTTTGCTACTTGTTTTCTACATACCTTATAGCTTCTTTTTGTCCTTCATTTCCTTCATTACTTTCTCTGTATGTATTTAGTTGTTTTTTTAATAGTGAAGCATTTACATTTCTTTCTCATTTCCTTTTGTGTATATTCTATAGCTACTTTCTCTGTGGTTACCATGGAGATTACATTTAACATTCTAAAGTTATAATAATCTAATTTGAATTTATACAGCTTAACTTCAATAACATACAAAAACTCTGCTCCTTTACAGCTCAGTCCCCACCTCTTTCAGTTGTTGATGTCACAGAATTACATCCTTATGCATAATCTATACAAAAACATAAACTAACAATTCTTTTTAATGCATTAGTCTTTTTATTGTGGTAAGAACACTTAACTTTAGATCTGCCCTGTTATTAAATGTTTAAGTGCGCAATATAACATTCTTAACTATAAACACAATGTTGTACTGCAGATCTGTAGAGCTTATTTGTCTTCTGTTACTGAAACTGCATACTCCTTGAACAGCAGTCCCCCATTCCTCCCTTCTCCTAGCTCCTGGCAACCTACTACTCCATTCTCTATTTCTATGGCTTTGAATATTTTAGATATTTCATATACATTGAATAATGCAGTATTTGTCCTTGTGTTCCTGGCTTATCTCATTTAGAATACGGTCCTCCAAGCTCATCCATTTGTCACATATTACAGGATGTTCTTTTTAAAGGCTGAATAGTATTTAATGTATGTATATACCACATTTATTTATCTGTGCATCTCTCAATGGACATTTGGGTTACTTCCATATTTTGGGTATTATGAATAATGCTGCAATGAACATGAGAGTGCAGATATCTCTTTGAGAGACTGATTTCAGTTATTTTGGATTAACTTCTCTTTTGGAAACCACCAATCTGATAATGGCTAATTCAAATTCTCATCCAAGATGTGGAATTTTTTGGTCATATGGTAATCCTATTTTAATTTTTTTGTGGAACTTCCATACTACTTTCCATAGTAGCTGCACCAATTTACATTCCCACCAAAAACGTACAAGAGTTCCCTTGTCTCCACATTGTTGCCAACACTTGTTATTTTGTGGTTTTTATGTAACAGCTATCCTAACAGATATAAAGTGATATTTGATTGTGGTTTTGATTTGTAGTCCCAGATAATTAGTAATATTGAGCATCTTTTCATACACCTGTTAGCCATTTGTATGTCTTCTGTGGAAATATGTCTATTTAACACCTTTGTCCAATTTTCAATCTAGTTATCTGGTTTTGGGTTTTGGTTTGTTTGAGGTTTTTGCAATTAAGTTATAGGAGTTCCTTACGGATTTTGAATATTAATCCTTATCAGATATGTGGTTTGCAAATATTTTCTCCCATCCATAGATTGCCTTTCCAGTCTGTTGTTTCCTTTGCTGTGCAGAAGCTTTTAGGTTTGATATAGTCCCACTTGCCTATTTTTGCTTTTGTTGCTTGTGCTTTTGGTGTCATAGCTAAGAAATCATTGCCAAGACCAATATCAGAAAACTTTTTCCCTATGTTTTCTTCTAGGAGTTTTACAGTTTCAGGTCTTACATTTAAATATTTCATTCATTTTGAGTTTATTTTTGTGTACAGTATAAGATAAGGGTACAAATTTATTATTTTACATGTGGATATCCATTTTCCCAACACCATTTGTTGAAGAAACTATCCTTTCCCCCTTGCACATTCTTGGCACCCTTATCAAAGATAAGTTGATGCCAGACATGTGGGTTTATTTCTGGGCTCTCTATTCTGCTCCACTGAGCTTATGTCTGCTTTTATACTAGTATTACACTGTGTTAATTACTGCAGTTTTGTAATATATTTTTGAATCAGGAAGGATGTTGTCTCCAGCTTTGTTCTTCTTTCTCAAGATTGTTTTGGCTATTTGAGGTCTATATATGATTTGAGGTCTATATATTATATATGATTTTGTGGTTCTATATGTGATTTTTTTGGATTTTTATTTTTTAAAAATTGTCATTGGGATTTTGATAGGGACTACATTGAATCTGTAGATTGCTTTGGGTAATATGGCCATTTTAATAATGTTAATTCTTCCAATCCATGAACACAGGACATCTTTTCATTTATTTGTGACTTCTTTAATATTTTCATCAATATTTTATAGTTTTCAACGTACAATCTTTTACCTCCTTGGCTAAGTTTATTTTTAAGTATTTTATTCTTTTGTTGTTATTGTTAATGGGGTTGTTTTCTAGATTTTTTTAAGACAATCACTGTTAATTTATAGAAATGTAACTGATTTCATATGTTGATCTTGCATCCTGTAATTCTCCTGATTTCACTTATTAGTTCTAACAATTTTTGGTGAAGCCTTTACCGTTTACTATATATAAGATTATGTCATCTGAAAAGATAATTTTACTTCTCTCTTTCTGACTTGGAGGTCTTTTATTTCTTTTTCTTGACTAATTGCCCTGACTAGGACTTCTAGTACTATGTTGAATAGAAGTGGCAAGAGTAGGTATCCTTGTCTTGTTCCTAACTTTAGAGGAAAACTTTCAGTTTTTTTACCATTAAGTATCATGTTTGTTTTGGGCTTTTCATATATAGCACTTATTATATTGAGATAAATTCCTTCCAACTTGATAAGACTTTTTATCATGAAAAGATATTGAATTTTGTCAAATGCTTTTTCTGCATCTATTGAGATAAGAATGTGATTTTCATCCTTCGTAATATGAGATTTTATCCTTCTGTTGGTATGGTTTATCACATTTATTGATTTGCATGTGTTTGATCATGCCTGCATCCTAGGGATAAATATCACTTGGTCATAAGGTATGATATTTTTGTTTTTTTCTTTGAGACGGAGTCTCACTCTGTCGCCCAGACTGGCATGTAGTGGTGCAATCTCGGCTCACTGCAACCTCCGCCTCCCAGGTTCGAGCAATTCTCCTGCCTCAGCCTTCCGAGTAGCTGGGATTACAGGCATGCGTCACTAGGTCTGGCTTATTTTTGTATTTTTAGTACAGACAGGGTTTCCCCATGTTGGCCAGGCTGGTCTTGAACTCCTGGCCTCAGGTGATCCACCGGCCTCAGCCTCCCAAAGTACTGGGATTACAGGCATGAGCCACTGCACCCAGCTGGGTATGAATCTTTTAATGAACTGTTGAATTCAGTTTGCTAGTATTTTGTTGAGGATTTTGCATCTATGTTCATCAGAGATATTGGACTGTGGCTTTCTTTTCATGTAGTGTCTTTTTATGACTTTGGTCTCAAGGTAACGCTGGCATTATAAATTAAGTTTGCAAATATTCCCTCTTCCATTTTTTTTTTGGAAGAGTTTAAAAAGGATTTGTATTAATTCTTTTTTAAATGTTTGATGGAATTTACTAGTGAAGCCACCCGGTCATAGGTTTTTCTTGATTAGGAGGTTTTTGATTACTGATGCAATCTCCTTGTTTGTTAGTGGTCTGTTCAAGTTTTCTATTTCTTTATGATTCAGCCTTTGTAGGTTTCATGATTTTAAGAATTCATCCATTTCTTCTCAGTTATCCAATTTGTTGGCATCTAATTGTCCATAATAATACCTTCTGATCCTTTTCAATTCTCTAGCATCAGTTGTAAAGTCTTTTTCATTTCTGATTTTATTTGAGTTTTCTCCTTTTTTTCTTAGAAAAGAAATTTCAAAAAAATCAAATCATTTTCATTTCAAAACATCCACTCTTAATTTTGATTTTTTTCTCCTCTCTATTTAATTTACATCTGCTCCAAGTTTTATTATTTTCTTTCTTCTGCTAGCATTGGGCTTAATTTATTCTGCTTTTAATTTCTTGGGGTATAAATTAGGTAGTTTATTTGATGGCCTTCTTCTTTTTTACTGTAGACATTTATTTGCTATAAACTTCCCTCTTAGTACTGCTTTTCCTGCATCCCATAAGTTTTTATATGTTTTCATTTTAGTTTGTCTCAAATATTCTAATTTCTCTTTTGATTTCTTCTTTGATTCAATATCTGTTAAGAATGTGTTATTTTCACACATTTGTGAATTTTCCAGTTTTTCTTCTGTTACTGATTTCTAGTTTCATTCCACTGTATTTGGAAAAGATATTTGGTATGTTTTCAGTCTTCTTAAATTTGTTAAAACTTTTTGTAACCTAACATATGATCTATCCTGCAGAGGGCTTCATGTTATTGAATGTATATTCTGGTGCTGTTGTGTAGAATGTTTTGTGTGTGCCTGTTAAGTCTATTGATCTACAGTGTTGTTCAATTTCTTATTTCCTTATTGATTTTCTGCCTGAACATTCTAACCATTATTGAAAGTGGAATGTTAAAGTCTCCTAGTATCATTGTATTACTGTCTATTTTTCCTTTCTGATCTATCAATGTCTACATTCAGATGTTCTGGGGTTAGGTGCATATACAGGTTTATAATTATTATATCATCCTGATAAATTCACATTTTAATTATTATATAATAATCTTCTTTGTCTCTTGTCAGAGTTTTTGACTTAAGCTTTATTTTGTCTGATATAATTAAACCACTCTGCCCTCTTTTGATTACCCTTTGCATAGAATATCTTTTCCCGTCCCTTCATTTTCAGCCTATGCATGCCCTTAAAGCTAAAGTGTTTTATAGATAAGATCTAGTTGGATCTTGGTGGGTTTTTTAATCCATTCATCCATTCTGTGTCTTCTTATTGGAAGTTTAATCCACTTGCATTTCAAGGAATTATTGCTGGGTAAGAACTTACTGTTGCCATTAAATTGTTTTCTGTCTGCTTTGTAATTCTTTTGTCTTTCTCTTCCTCTCCTGTTTTCCTTTGTGACTTATTATTTTTTTAAGCGAGCAGGTTTTGATTCCTTTCTCTTTTTGTGTGTATATCTACTCAAGGTATTTCTTAGTGGTTTCCATGAGGCTTACATAAAACATCCTATAATTATATTAGTTTATTTTAATCTGATAACATCTTAACTTTAAGTGCACACAAAAACTCTACTTTTATTTCTCTCCTACCTCACATTTTATACTATCGATATCACAATTTACATCCTTACTGTATATCAACAAACTTTATAATTATAGTTATTCTTAATACTTCTGTCCTTTCACACGAGTGGTAAGAGTGATTTACACACTTCATTACAATATTACAGTATTCTGTATTTGTCTACACATTTACTTTTACCAGTGAGTTTTATACCTTTATATACTTTTATGTTGCTCTTTAGTATCTTTTCATTTCAACTTAAAGACCTCCCTTTAGTATTTCTTGTAAGGCAGGTCTGGTGGTGATGAACAACCTCAGTTTTTGCTTTCAGGAAAATTCTCTACATCTCTCCTCTACTTTTTTTAAAGGACAGTTTTTTCAGGTATAATTTTCTTTCTCCACAATGTTTTTCTTTTAGCAATTTGAATATATCCACCCACTGTATCCTGGCCTGCAAAGTGTCTGCTGGGAAATCAGCTGTTAGTCTTATATGTGCTTTCTTGTATATGATGAGTCACTTCCTCTTGCTGCTTTTAAAATTTTCTCTTTGTCTTTGACTTTGGACAATTCGATTGTAATATGTCTTGGTGTAGACTTCTTTGGGTTCATCATATTTGGATCCTTGGGCTTTGTAAATCTAGATGTTCATTTCCCTCACAGATTTGAAATGCTTTCAGCCATTTTTTCTTTAAATAAGCTTTATGCCCCTTTTTCTCTCTTTTCCTCCTGAAACTCCTATAATATGCATATTAGTTTGCCTGATAGACTCCCAGAAGTCCCTTAAGCTTTTTCACCATTTTTTGTTCTTTCTTCTTTTTACTTCTTACAATAGCCACCTGCTATGCTTGAATGTTTGTCCCCTCCAAAACTAATGTTTAAACTTAAGTGTCATTGTAACAGCTTTAAAAGGTGGGAATTTTAAGAGGTGATTAGGCACTTCCAGTTTTAAAATGGCAAAGTAGAAGCTGGCTTCACTGATCCCACAGAAAACCTAAAACAAATATACAGTACTGAGATTTTCACCAGCAACAACCCACAACTCAACTATGAGGATGAGACAGATCCTGAGGCCAAAGAGAAGTGAAAAAATTCCAAGCAGACAGCAGCAAGTACATAAAAAGTCTTCCCCCAACCCACAGTTTCCACAGTGGAAAAAAATGAGATTGAGGTGATTAACCACTTTCTCATTATTTGGGTTCCCTGAAGACCTGTTCTTGCCTTAACCCACAGGAAGAATTGTCAGTGCCTGAAGGAAGAAATATCCATGAGGATAGACAAAGATGACAGTAGGGAGGCAGGAATATCATCTCCAGCACCAGAAACTGCTCTGTAATGTGGCCAAAGGAGATGCCAAATCAAAGTGGCCGTTCAGCAGCACCACAGTGTAGGAGGTACATTTCACAGGTCACTTGAGCATGAACTCCTAGCCAGTCTTCTCATGCAAGAATAATCCCTTTGGGACCTCCTGCATTTGTGAAAGGTAGCACTTTAATCATTTAATAGCTTAACACTAAGGTAAATCTGGGCTTAAATCAACCCTCGAGCCAAAAAGGAAGCAGCAAACTAGCAAAGATTTGCTAAGCAAACATATCCGATAAAAATAAAAACAAGCCACACAAAGAAGACGGAAATAAGTAACTAATCCTTTCGTGCAGAGACATAGATTTATACCCACAAGAAACAATAGCAAACAGCAAATCTAGACCTCCCCAAAAGGGCAAAGCCAAAATCCACTGAAGACTCTAACCAGACAGTGATTTGTGATCTCTCTGACTAAAATTTCAAAATAGTAGTTTTAAGGAAACTCAGTGATCTCCAAGATAACATAGAAAAGCAACTCAGAAATTTATCAGAGATATTTTGTTAAAGGACTCAAATGATTTAATAATCAAACAGAAATGTTGAAACCAAAAAATATTTTTGCTAAACTGAATAACTCCTTAGAGGTTCTCAGTAGCAGAAAGTACCAAGCAGAGAAAAAAATTAAGTGAGCTTGAAGACTACTATTTGACAATACACAGTCAGAGGAGGAAAAACAATGAAAAGGAACAACAACTGCTTACAAAATACAGAATTAAAGACTTAAACGTAAAACCTAAAATCATAAACATCCTAGAAGAAAACCTAGGCAATACCATTCAGGATATAGGCATGGGCAAAGACTTCAAGACTAAAACACCAAAAGCAATGGCAACAAAAGCCAAAATTGACAAATGGGATCTAATTAAACTAAAGAACATCTGCACAGCAAAAGAAACTATCATCAGAGTAAACAGGCAACCTACAGAATGGGAGAAAATGTTTGCAATCTACCCATCTGACAAAGGGCTAATATCGAGAATCTACAAAGAACTTAAATTTACAAGAAAAAAATCAAACAACCCCATCAAAAAGTGGGTGAAGGATATGAACAGCCACTTCTCAAAAGAAGACATTTATGTGGCCAACAAACATGTAAAAAAAGCTTATCATCACTGGTCCTTAGAGAAATGCAAATCAAAACCATAATGAGATACCATCTCACACCAGTTACGAAGGTGATCATTAAAACGTCAGAAAATAACAGATGCTGGAGAAGCTGTGGAGAAATAGGAACACTTTTACACTGTTGTTTGGAGTGTAAATTAGTTCAACCATTGTGGAAGACAGTGTGGCAATTTCTCAAGGATCTAGAACTGGAAATACCATTTGACCCAGCAGTCCTATTACTGGGCATATACTCAAAGGATTATAAATCATTTTATTATAAAGACACATGCACATGCACGTTCATTGCAGCATTGTTCACAATAGCAAAGACTTGGAACCAACCCAAATGCCCATCAATGATAGACTGGATTAAGAAAATGTGGCACATACATACCATGGAATACTATGCAGCCATAAAAAGGGATGAGTTCATGTTCTTTTCAGGGACATGGATGAAGCTGGAAACCATCATTCTCAGCAAACTAACACAAGAACAGAAAACCAAACATCGCATGTTCTCACTCACAAGTGGGTGTTGAACAATAAGAACACATGGACACAGGGAGGGAAATATCACACACCGGGGCCTGTTGGGGGATGGGGGGTGGGGGAGTGATAGCATTAGGAGAAATACCTAATGTAGGTGACAGGTTGATGGGTGCAGCAAACCACCATGGCACATATATACCTATGTAACAAAACTGCATGTTCTGCACGTATAACCTAGAACTTAAAGTATAATACATAAAAAAAGAAAATTGCCTTAAAAGACCAAACAAGCTATAGGATGTTTGTTTTTATTGTATACGTTTGCTTGAATATGTTATAGGATATTTTATTAGTTATGTTTGTTCAAGAGAGAATTAAGCAAAAGCAAATGGTAAAAAAAAAAAAAAAAAACTTATTCAAAGAAATAATGACAGAAAACTTTCCAAAACTTGAGAAAAATATTCAGGCACAAGAAGGACTGAGAACACGAAACAGATTCAATCCAAATAAGACTACCCCAAGGCATATAATAAGCAAACTCTCAAATCTCAAGGACAAAGAGAGGGTCCTAAAAGTGGCAAGAGAAAAGACACAAACAACATATAAAGGAGCTCCAATTTGTCTGGCAACAGGCTTCTCAACAAACTATACAGGTTTGTCATATAAGAGAAATACAAAGAATCATTAGAGACTATTATGAACAACTGCATGCCAACAAATTGGAAAGCCTAGAAGAAATAGATAAATTCCTAGACACACACAATCTATCAAGATTGAACCATGAAGAAATAGAAAACCTCAAGAAACCAATGAGTAACAAAACCAAAGCCGCAATAAAATGTCTCCCAACAAAGAAAAGCCCAAGACTGATGGCTTCACTGCCGAATTCTACCAAACATTTAAAAGAGAGTACCAGTCCTATTCCAACTCTTCAAATAAATTGAAGAAGAACAAATACTTCCAAACTCATTCTATGAGGCCGGCATTACACCCTGATGCCAAACCAGATGAGGTCTCAGCAAAAAAAAGACAACCATAGGCCAATATCCCAGATTAAAATAGATTCAAAAATCTTCAACAAAATACTAGCAAACCAAATTCAACAACATATTAGAAAGATCATTCACCATGTTCAAGTGGGATTCATCCCAGGGATGCAAGCACAGTTCAACATGTACAAATCAATAAACATAATACATCACATTAACAGTATCAAGAATAAAAACCATAGATAATTTCAACAGATGCTGACAAGCATTTGATAAAATTCAACATCCTTTATGATGAAAACCCTCATCAAAATGGGTATTGAAGGAACATACCTCGAAATAACAATGACCATATGTGACAAACCTACAGGTAACATACTGAATGAGGGAGAACTGAAGGCCTTTCCTCTAAGGACTGGAACAAGACAAGGATACCCACTTTCACCACTGTCACTAAGCATAACACTGCAAGTCCTGGCCAGAGCAATTAGGCAAGAGAAAGAAATAAAGGGCACCCAAACTGGAAAGGAAAAAGTCAAATTAGCCTTGTTCACAGATGACATGACCTAGACCAACTCAGACTCCACCAAAAAAAAAAAAAAAAAACCTGTCAGAATTGATAAACAAATTTGGTAAAGTTGTAGGATACAGAATTAACATACAAAAATCAGTAGCATTTATACACACCAACAGCAAAAAAACTGAAAAAGAAATCATGAAAGCAATCTCACTTACAATTGATACAAAAAATATATAACACCTAGGACTCAATCTAACCAAAGTAAAATATCTATACAAGGAAAACTATAGAACTCTGATGAAAGAAATCAAAGACCCCCCCAAAATGGAAAGATATACCACATGCATGGATTGAAAGAATGAATGTTGTTAAAATGACAGTACTACCCAAAGAAATTTACAGATTTAATGTAACCCCTATTAAAATACCAGTAACATTCTCCATAGAAATAGAAAAAAAATTATAAAATTTATAAGGAACCACAAAAGACTCAGAATAACCAAAGCAATTCTGAGCAAAAAGAACAAAGCAAAATTTTTTACAAAGTTATCATAACCAAGATGCATGACACTGGCATGAAAACAGACACATAGACCAATGGAATAAAACAGAAAACTCAGATAGAAATCCACACATTTACAGCCAACTCATCTTTAACAAAGGCACCAAGAACATACAATAGTTCTAACATATAAGAACATATAAAAAATGGTCCTAAGAAAACTGGATAACTATATGTAGAAGAATGAAACTAGACCTTTCTCTCTAACCATACACAAAAATCAACTCAAAATGAATTAAAGACTTAAATCTAAGACCTGAAACTATAAAAACTACTAGAAGTAAACACTGGGGAAATACTCCATTGGTCTGGGCAAAGACCTTTTGTAAAGCCTTTAGAGGAACCAAAGCAAAAATAGACAAATGGGGTTAATTCAAGCTGAAAAGCTTCTGCACAGCAAAGGAAACAAGCAACAATGTAAAGAAACAACCTACAGAATGGCAGAAAATATTTGCAAGTGACCTACCCAGCAAGGACTTAAATATCCAGAATATATATAAGGAGCTCAGATAACTCAGCAGCAAAGAAACAAATAATCCAGTTTAAAAATGGGCAAAATATCTAAACAGACGCTTCTCAAAAGAAAACATTCAAATGGTCAACAGGTATATGAAAAAATGCTCAACATCACTAACCATCAAAGAAATGCAAATCAAAACCACAGTGCAATATCATCTCACCCTAGTTAAGGTTTGAGGTTTGTATCAAAAAGGCAGGAAATAACAGATACTTCCAAGGATATGGAGAAAGGGGAATCCTCATACACTGCTGGTGGGAATGTAAATTAGTATAGCCACTGTGGAAAACAGTATGGAGGTTCCTCAAAAAATTTAAAATAGTACTAACATATGACCCAACAATTCTGTTACTGGGTTATGTCCCAAAGAAAGGAAATCAATATATGAAAGAGATATCTGCAATCCCACATTTATTGCAGTACTATTCACAATAGTCAAAATAGGGAATCGACCCCAGGGCCCATCAGTGGATGAATGAATAAAGAAAATGTAGCACATATACACAGTGGACAATTATTCAGCCATAAAAAGAATGACATCCTGTCATTCTGGAGGCTATTATGTTAAGTGAAATAAGCCAAACACAGAAAGACAAATATGGTATGTTCTCACTTATATGTGGGAGCTAGATCTCATGAAAATTAAGACACAGAGTACATTAGTGGTTACCAAAGGCCAGGAAGTGTAGAGTAAGAAGATGAAGTAGGGGGAAGATTATATATGTAATTATTGCCACAGAACAGTGAACTTAAAGATGGTAAAATGGTAAACTTATATGTATATTTTACCTCAATAAAAAAAATTAAATTAAGAAACTATTGCCAAGCAAGAAGGTGATTAGGCCAGAAGGTCTCTGCCCTCATGGGTGAGATTAATGCCATTGAAAAGGGCAAGCTCAGCCCCCTAGTGGACAGGCAGGGGGAACAAAACGAATATAACTGTAATGAGAAATTTTAACACACTATTCTCATCTTCCACAAACCAAACAAAAAGTTAAAAATGTGCAAGAATCTGACTAATTAGAATCACTCATTAGATATATCAGAAATATATTAGATATATATTAAACTTTCAGCTCAGCAGAGAATAAACCATATATTCAAGAGTAAATAAAAGATTTATTAAAATGTATCAAATATTGAGTACTATAGGAGATCTCTATAAATGCTGAAAAGTAAAAAATACAATCTTTTCGATCCACAATGAAAGAATACCATAAATTTTTTAAGGGTTTAAACAAAGAAACAAAAAGGGAGTCCTGACTTCTTTAACAAGTATTGTAAAACACTGCATGTATAACCATTGGTTCAATAAGGAAAGCAAAACTGTAACAGAAAACACGACTATCCTTCTGGAGCCTGCTGGCATTGACCTATTCTCATGGCTAGACTGCAGAAGCTTGGAAACTGAAAAAAAAGCTATAATGACTGCAAGACTGAGTGACCCCCACCAATGGACTGCCAACTAATACCAATTTTATCTATATTGTGCTCATCCTCCACCAGCTAATTTGACAGAGTAAGCATGCAACACATACATAGACACACATGCGCACACACACACACATTGAATTAACTGGATATGAGAAATACACTTAAGGTAGAGAGGTGATGGCAGAACAAAAATTGTATGTGGCCATCTTCAAACTAAACACATTAAATATTGTAAAAAATCTTCTTGTCTTAAAAAGTCATAAGGGTGATAAATCTTGGAGAGCCTTAAGTTGGCCATTAGGCTTGATGAAGTGGGCAAATTCTAGGGTATATGTACCAGGTGAGCACGAATACAGTAGGTGAGGTAATCAGTTTTGGAGCCCAAATAAAACGAGGGCCATTTCTTTTTGCTAGCTTTACATACCAAAAGCCACTGCTTTGATGGTGGGTATTTCGGTACATGGGTATTCTTTATGTTATTTTCTACATTTTCCTACATGTTTGTAGTATTTTTTAACTTTCAAAATAAACATATTTATCATTGTATTACTTACAAGAATGCTACAAAATAGACTCATATTGTACTGATGGGAATGTATGCTGGAAAACAATTTTGAAATATTTATGGAGAGCCTCAGAAGTGCTGATACTCTTTAGCTCAGTAATTGTATTTGGGGGATCCTATCCTTAAGGAGAAAAATATAGTCAATATATTCATTGGAATATCATTTATAATAAAAAATGGAGAAATCAAAATTCACAAATGGAATAATTATTATTTAACTCAGGGGTAGGCTGTAGTCAGCAAATTGGAATTGTATGAACCAATTCCAACCCATTGGCTATTTTATTAGCACATAGGCATGCCTATTTGTTTACATATTATCTGTGGCTGTTTTCATACTAAGTAGGCGAGTTGAGTGAAAGAAACCATACAGTTCAAAAGCTGAAAACATTTGCTATCAGACCCTTTGTGAAAAGTTTGCCAACCCCTTGCTTAAAGTATGGTATATCTATATAACAAAATACAATGCAGCAATTTAAAATTATGCTTATTAGAGAAATTTTAATGACATGACCAAATATTTAGAATATTAAGTTAAAAAATGTATGTACACCATAATTTCAACCACAGTACAGAATATAAAGGTAACTTAATTATATCTTCAAGAAATATTTACTGAATATCTGCTGTGCTTCAGGGCATGTTTTAGAAACGCACCTCTTGGCCAGGGGAGGAATTCTGAATACAGACACCTAAACAGGCAATTACAATGCAGTGACAGAAGTGCTTTGAAAGGTGAGTCAGAGGATTCATGAGAGTACATAGGAGGGGTGTCTAACTAGTGCTGGGCAGGGGAGGCACTCAGCGGAAAGTGACATTTCATTTAAAATCTGAAGGGAAAGAGTCAGCTAAAGAAAGGTAAAGAAAGGAAGTGTTCCAGTAAACAACACAGCAAACCAGAGGAAAAAAAAAACAGGCAAAATGAAGGCCTAAAGATGAGAGACGGTGTGATACTTTGGAAAATCTAAAAGTAGCCCAGCATGACCAAAATATAGACTCTAAAGAATACCAAAGAAACCTTAGTCCTGAATGGTGTGATTATAGATCACACTCCAAGGTTATCAGGGCAAAATTTAACATTTATATTCACACTTCCCCTACCCACATCACCATCATCTTCTTCCTCATCTCAAGAAAGAGGGCTCAACTTCATGATCCACTGAGTCATTGTACATAATAAGAAGGTGGGAAGAGTGAGGAAAAAGGGGAGTGTTACTAATCTGTGTGTTGGCAGAAAATTGGACGGGGTTGGGAGGCCAGTAGTGATCACACACACTTTTGCTGTTTGATGAGAAATGCAAGTAAAATATTTTAGTTATTTTTTAATACCTATTGAACTGTGTTTCCTTAAACAAAACACGGGGGCTGAACAACCTGGGCTCCTGGAATTATAAAGATCAGGTGCACCACACAGAGTGTACATTGTTCTTATTAAGATACAAAGAGGTTTTCTTAATAGAATTTATTTCTATAAATAGCAAACTCTTCATCTCATAAATCCTTTTACAGACTTTAAAATTAGATACTCTTTCAGTAATTCTTGAGGGATCATTTTCCTTAATGGAATTTGGGTGGATAATTCTTTCTACTATTTACTTCACATCTAACTATGAATCACCTTGATGTGCGGTTGGTATCTGGACAGGTGGATCTGCCCCACATCCCCATCCTCATTTGTCCTTGTTTCTATGTTGTCCCTAACTAGGGAGACTATAATTTCCTTACACGACTTTGTTTAAGTAATTCTATCTATCTTATTCTAGTCTCATTTAATTGTTGTAGAAAGCATTCAGAAGCTGTGGCTCCACCTTTCTAAGAATTATCTATAGAGTATTGCTGTTTCCATTACTAGATTTAAACTTTGGCACTGAGTCCCCAAATCTAGCACTGATTGTAAATAACAATATTGAAAGCTCTTCCAGGTCCATACTTGTAGGCTGCTAAAATCATGCCTTCTGTGCATGTGTGTCTGTGTGTGTGTGTGCGCCTCTAAGTTATCTTATACATCTTTCGATAATATCCTTTTTCAATCACTCCTCTGTTTTGAAAGCCTTCAATGACTTCCCTTTAGCCACTGGATAAACTCCAAGCTCCTTACCCTAGGGCTTCAATATTCTTCAAAATCAGATTGCAATCTGTATTAGTACATTCTCATATTGCTAAAGAAATACCTGAGACTGGGTAACTTATAAAGAACAGAGATTTAATTGGCTCAAGTTTCCACAGCTCTACAAGAAGCATGGGGGCATCTGCTTCCAGGGAGGCCTCAGGGAGCTTTTACTCATGGTAGAAGGCAAAGCGGGAGCAGGTGCCTTAAATGGCAGGAGCAGGAGTAAGGAGAAAGGGGGAAGGTGCTGCACACTTTCATACAAACAGACCTCATGAGAACTCACTATCATGACAACAGTACCAAGGGGGATGGTGTTAAATCATTCATGAGACACCCACCCCCATGATCCAATCACTTCCCCTCAGGCCCCACCTCCAATATTGAGGATTACAATTCAACATGAGATTTGGTGGGGACACAAATCCAAACCATATCACAACCGATCTGTGAATCGTATTTTGCACTAGCTCCCATTACTATAATTGAACCAGGCTACTCAGACCCTCCTTTCGGCTTTCCTATTCCCTCTCTCTGTCCCTACCTACAATGCCCCCACTTCTCTTCCTCCATCTGAATCCAGTCCTGAATCCAAGGCCAGGCCAAACCCTGAGCCACACTGAATCATGGGGTTCTCATTCTCCTTCACCCATCAGCTCTACTACTCACTTGGCACATTTTACATTCTGATATATCAAATTTCTTTTTCCTGTGTGCTTGTCTTATCCCTTCCATCTTAAATTTCTTGAGGACCAAACAATGACTTATTCTACTTGTACTAAGTGCTCAAAAACTACACCTGGTCCTAGATCATTTATTTTATAATACAAACATTTAGAATTTGACCCACTCTCAGCATGGCGGTTGGCCTTCTTTCTACTACTATTCCCTAAAGTTGCAGGAGCCTTATGGCTGGACTTTCTCCAGGCTGCTGTTCAGGCAAAGCTAATGTCTCTCAGTTCTGTCTGAGCTGCCCACTTTACCTAGGAGCTGAGAGGGCAGCTGGTACTGACTGGCTAAGACCTAAGGGGCAGTGGGTGCAGTGCACTCAACTCTAATTTGGGAGAAAATGTACTTAACCCTAGAAGGCAAATAATATTTACTGTATAACTGAATAAGAATGCTAAATATTGAGCCCTCATCATATGTCTAAATGACCGGTAATGTACTAAGTACTTTACATACATTTAATTATCATAACAATCCTATGAAGCAGGCATCATGAGCCTTCATTTTACAAATAATAAAACCACATTTCAGAGAGGCTAAATAGTTGCTCAAAAGCACACAGATAGAAAATGGAAGAGCTGGGACTCAAATCCAGGTCACTCAGACACCAAATCTTGGAGTATCACCCATTTCATGATTTGCCTCCCAATCATAGCCCAGCCTTCCCTCTTCTGGTTCTCTCTTTGACGAACACATCATTTTTTAACAGCCATATAAGCTAATACAATCTCACTTTATATCAGATGTAGTCTGATCCCTTGAGCTGAGAATCAATAACTTCTTAGCAGGGTCATGACCTAGAATATCTATACTATTTAAACACGTATGGTACTTCACATTTGTGATCTCCTGAGCTCAAGGCAAATTAAAGGTGGCAACATGGTGGAGACTCTTACCTTTCCCCCTCCTCCTGTCTTTAGTGTGAACATGAGTGATTATGATGATATGCTGGAGAAGGGGTGGAACATATAGGAAGAGGGCTGATAAGTTGTTTCATAGCTCAAAGATATGAGATTGTGTAAAAAGATTCATGTCTGAGGCAGGTGTGGCCCAGGACACTGATTGACTCCTATGGTTTGGGGTTGACTGTGTAGCCGATAAAAATAGTTTTGAGTCTGCCAAGCAACTTCAGCCTTCCATTTTCTTATTTTTTTTTTTTCATTCAAGGACCTTAGAAGCCATAGGTACAAGTATACTTTGTGAGGTCGGATAGAAAGGAGTCCTGCTAGCTATAAAAATGTATATAGAAATACAGCTGAAAAGGGTGATTTTTGTCCTGAGCCTTGTTCATGAGTCAGATTCCACAGGGCCTAATTTTTCTGCAGCTCTTCCTCTTCCCTCCTACTACACATGACTGATTTGCTGATAATGAGCCACATGACCCCTGAACACTGAGTGGTTTCTTGACTATAGTGACTTCTTTAGTCCTCTGTGTGGTCTTTATTCGGGTAGAATTTCTTCTCCCCACCTTGTAAGCAGCCACCTTCTTTGGAAAACTTATGGGTACCAGTTGCTCGTCAGTATAACAAGTCAGTGAAGTTGAATTGTGCTATGTCTGAAAATTGCAAACAAATCCAGCTTAACTTCAATTTCTGGGAAGAAACAAGAACAAATCATCCCACATTCAACTGACAGACACCTAGAAGACCCATTCCCAGAGCCATTGTTCCAGCCATATTCTAGTACTTCATTATAGATGTCCTGGTGCTGACATTTGAGGTAAAGCATGATGGGAAGGTGTCACCTCTAAACCCACTCTCCTGCAAATTGGAATAGTATGGCAAGTAGCCCATCTCTGAAGGACAGAGTGAAGATTAACAAGACACTCCTGGTAAATTGGTCTCAGAATCTAAAATGACAGCAAAGGGGGAAAGAAAATAGCTAACAGAGGCTTGGCACCTACAAAAGAAAGTATTTTTAAAAATTCTTTCATAAGTCTAGTTTCTGAGCTAAACACTAAAATATAGTGGACTCGGGACAGTTGAATTATTGAACAATTATCTAAATGTTGTATAGCCATTTCCATCTTGTTAAATGATAATATTGTCCTCAATGTCTATTTCATTTACTATTTTTCATTTCTGTATTTGTGCTTCTTCCTAACCAGGTCTTCCTGAGACTGTTTTATCATCATTTTCTTTTATTGTATGGTGTTAAACTCCACAGTTCAGCATCCTGACAACTCCCTTGCAAACACCCTCACTGCTTTGCCCCTTTTTCCCTTTGTTGAACTCACCTGGGAAAAATACCAACTCTGGTTAATGCAACAACCCACTTACTCTACCCCTGTGCTAAAGCAGCTCTTGTTGACTCAACTAATTTCCAATTTATAACCACAGATTTCAAGGAGGCACCGTGTACTGCCATAGATAACCCTATTACATTTTCCTAGTAAATTCATATTCTCTGACATGATTACTTTAGATTTAGTCTCTTTCCTCAAATCTTCAAAACCCCTACCCATCTCATCCTTAATGACATCATTTTATAGAAAAAATAGATGCAACAGAACAAATCTCCCTCATCTTGCCCCTCCAAACACCATCAACGAACCTTCATTTTTTATTTTAGTAAAATATGCATAACATAAAATGTGCCATTTAACCATTTTAAGTTCATTAGCATTAATATTAATTAGCATACAGTTCATTAGCATTAAGCACATTCATTTTTTTGTGCAACCTCACTACTATCCTTCTCCAAAACTTTTTCATCTGCACTTGTTTTTTTAAAGAAAATAATAATAGCTAGCTTTTATTGACTACTTACTATCTGTGAAGCATTTTTCCTAGGAATTTATACGCATGAACTCACTTAATCCTCACAACCATGAGGTGGGCATCATTTTCTCCATTTTATAGAACTGAAATTTAGGGGCAAAAAAGTAGAGTAATCTCTCATGACACTGAGATATCTCACACCTGTTAGGATGACTGTTATCAAAAAAAAAAAAAAAAAACAGACAAGTTTGGCAAGAATGTTGAGAAATTAGAATCTTCGTACACTGTTGGTGGGAAAGAAACATGGTACAACCCTCAAGGAAAACAGTATGGAGTTTCCTGAAAAAAAATAAAAATAGAGCTATCATATAATCTAGTAATTCCATGTATGGGTATTTATCCAAAATAATTGAAATCAGGCTCTTGAAGAGATATTAGTACTCACATGTTCCCTGCAGCATTGACTCACAATAGCCAACAAGTTGAAACAACCTAAGTGTCCATTAATGGATAAATAAAGAAAGCGTGGCATACAATGGAATATTATTCAACCTTAATAAAACAGGAAATCCTGCAGTATGCATATACAACATGGATGAACCTGGAGGACATTATGCGAAATGAAATAAGTCAATCATGGATGCAGCTGGAAACCATCATTCTTAGCAAACTATCACAAGAACAGAAAACCAAACACCGCATGTTCTCACTTATAGGTGGGAACTGAACAATGAGATCACTTGGACTCGGGAAGGGGAACATTACACACCGGGGCCTATCACGGGGAGGGGGAGCGGGGAGGGATTGCATTGGGAGTTATACCTGATGTAAATGACGAGTTGATGGGTGCTGACGAGTTGATGGGTACAGCACAGCAACATGGCACAAGTATACATATGTAACAAACCTGCACGTTATGCACATGTACCCTAGAACTTAAAGTGTAATAATAATAATTAATAAATTTTTTTAAAAAAGAAATAAGTCAATCACAGAAAGACAAAGACAGCATAATTCCACATATATGAGGTATCTAAAATAGTCAAACTCATAGAAGCAGAGAGCAAAATGGTGGTTGCCAGTGAGGGGAGGAAGGGAGAAGTGGGGAGTTGCTGTTCAATGTGTAAGTTTCCATAATGCAAAATGAATATGTTCTAGAGATATTCTGAATTACATTGTGACTGTGGTTAACAATATTGCCTTGTATACTTAAAAATGTATTAAGAGGGAAGATCTCAAGTTGAGTTATTACTACAATAAAATTAAATTTTTTTAAAAGTTGACCAATAAATAGGGCACAAAGTAATTGTTATGGCCACACATTCTACCTCTCATCCTGTAACAATGGCTAAACTGTGTATACTCCCATCTAAGGGTGATGCCTCCACCCATTTTCTTTGGTGCTATTGCTTTTCACCTGCTCAAAGACTTCACTCCAAGCCATTGTCTTATTTCTCTTTCATATCTTCAGTTTCTCCTTTCCTATTGCATCTCTTCTGATGGCATACAAATATGCTTACTGGCATCTATATTTAACAACAGAAGGAAAACTCTCTTTTGACTCCACATCCTCCTCTAGTCCCTGTCCTGGGTTTCTGCTAATTTTCACAATAGACATCCTTGCAAATGGTATCTGTACTTGTCTACTTCCTTTCATCCCATTCGCTTCTCAAAAACTTCACTTTTGGTTTTCTGCACTGACATCAATATACCATGATTTAAATTCTACGAGTGATTTTACACTTTTCAAAAACATTCCTATACCTTTATCTAGCTATAAAGATCATGAATCAAACAACTTTCTGTTTCCTACTACGAAAGCCAAGTAATTAAGTCCTTTCACTTTCTCGGTGTTCTTTGCAACTTCCAGGTCTTTCTTAATTTAATTTGAGGTTTTAAACGCAATCGTCGTTCTCTGTAACATTCTCTTTATGATTTTTAAGTTGTTACATTCAACATTGCAACTATAGTCATACTATCACACTTATTTCTGTGTATTTATTTAGTGTCACAGTATGACTTTCTCTTAACACTCCTCACAATTTGAGTTCAGCTCTCACTGAACAGAAGGACAGGTACAAATATATTTTTCAGGAAGAATACCTAGGTGGTACATTTTGTAAAAAATCTTAAAGATACGGGAGTACTAATTTATTGCTTTCACACACAAATTTGGGAATGCTTAGAATTTTTGTATCATAATCTTTTTTTCTGACAAGTTTTGTAGAACAGCAGATCTTAAAACTGGCGATGTGATCCTATTTCCAGGTTTGATCAGTCTAAGATGGGGCTCACTCAAGTGTGACTTTTATAAAGCCCCAAAAGTGACTGTGATGAGAAGACAGTGTTCAGAACACTGCAATTGTCATTTCTCCAGTTTCTCTGGTATTCTGGATTGCAAAAAAGTTTAATAACAATGTGAATTGTTTTCTTTTTAGATAATTTGCTCATCTTCTTGTATGCCCAGGTTTAAATCCAAAGTCTATCACCTAGTACTGTTGCTGAGGTGTGGATGAGGTTATGTAACTTCTCAGAACCCAACTTCCTCATCTCATTGCTGAATAAATGTATTCTTATATCACCTTTGTGAAGGATAATAATGTTTAGTGTTCAGCACATGATGAATGATCAATAATTTTTTTTGCTTAGCCTTAAGCACCCTATTTCAGCACGATACATCCAATCGTGGATTCTTTCTTTCCTTCCTTCCTTCCTTCATTCCTTCCTTCCTTCCTTCCTTCCTTTCCTTCCTTCCTTCCTTCTTTCCTTTCTTTCCTTCCTTCCTTCCTTTTTTTTTTTTTTTTTTTAACAGAGTCTTGCTCTGTCCCAGGCTGGAGTGCAGTGGCATGATCTCAGCTCACTGCAACCTCTGCCTTACAGGTTCAAGCGATTCTCCTGCCTCAGCCTCCCGAATAGCTGGGATTACAGGCACGTGCCACCATGCCCAGTTAATTTTTGTATTTTTAGTAGAGACGGGGTTTCACCATGTTGGTCAGGCTGGTCTTGAACTCCTGACCTCCTGATCTGCCCACCTCGGCCTCCCAAAGTGCTGGGATTACAGGTGTTAGCCACTGCACCCAGCCGATTTTTTTTTTATTTCAATAGCTTTAGGGGTACAAGTGATTTCTGGTTACCTGGATGAACCGTATAGCAGTGAAGTTTGAGATCTTAGTCACCATCATCTGAGTAGTGTACATTGTACCCAATATGTAATTTTTTATCCCTCATTCCCCTCCTGCCCTCTCCCCTTCCAAGTCTCCCGCACCCATTATACCACTCTGTCTGCCTTTGCATACCCAGATCTTAGCTCCCACTTATAAGTGAGAACATAGGGTATTTGGTTTTCCATTCCTAAGTTACTTCACTTAGAATAATGGTCTCCAGCTCCATCCGAGTTGCTGCATAATACATTATTTTGTTGCTTTTATGGCTGAGTAGTATTACGTGGTGTATGTATGCCACATTTTCTTTATCTGCTCATCAGTTGATAGGCACTTAGATTGGTCCCATGTCTTTTCAATTGTGAATCGTGCTGTGATAAACATACACAGGCAGGTGCCTTTTTGATACAATGACTTCTTTTCCCATGGATAGACACCCAGTAGTGGGATTGCTGGACGGAATGTAAGATCTACTTTTTGTTCTTTGAGAAATCTCCATACTGTTTTCCACAGAGGTTGCACTAATTTGCATTCCCACCATCAGTGTATAGGCATTCTCTTTTCACTACATCTACATCAACATCTATTGTTTTTTGATATTTTAATAATGGCCATTCTTTTGCTAAGGTAAGTGGTATTTCATTGTGCTTTTAATTTGCATTTCCCTGATGATTAGTGATGTTGAGCGTTTTTTCATTTGTTTGTTAGCCAGTTGTACATGATCTTTTGAGAAATGTCTGTGCATGTCATTGCCCGTTTTTTTGTGAGATCATTTGTTTGTTTGTTTCTTGCTGTAGAGTCTGGATATTAGTCCCTTGTCAGATGCATAGTTTGCAAATATTTACTCCCATTCTGCAGGTTGTCTGTTCATTCTGCACGTTGTCTGATTATTATTTCTTTTGCTATGCAAAAGCTTTCTAGTTTAATTAGGTTCCATTTATTTATTTTTGTTTTTGTTGCATTTTGCTTTTGGTTCTTAGTCATTAATTCTTTGCCTAGGCCAATATCCAGAAGATTTTTTTTCCCTAGGTTTTCTTCTAGAATTTTTGTGGTTTCAGGTCTTAGATTTGTCCTTATTCTATGTTGAATTGATGTTTGTATGTGATGAGAGATAGGGATCTGGTTTCACACTTCTACATGTGGCTTTTCAATTTTCCCAGCACCACTTATTGAATAGGATATCCTTTTCCCAATTTATATTTTTGTATGCTTTCTCAAAGATCAGTTGGTTATAAGTATTAGGCTTTATTTCTGGGTTCGGGTTCTCTATTCTGTTCCATTGGTCTATGTATCTACTTTTAAACCAGTTCCATACTGTTTTGGTTACTATAGCCTTGTAGTATAATTTGAAGTTGGGTAATGTGATGTCTCCAGATTTGTTCTCTTTGCTTAGGATTGCTTTGGCTGTTTGGGCTTTTTTTTATTCCATATGAATTATAGGATTGTTTTTTCTAATTCTGTGAAAAATGATATTGGTATTTTGATAGGAATTGCATTGAGTCTGTAGATTGCTTTGGGTAGTATGGTCATTTTCGTGACATTGATACTTGCGGTCCATGAGCATGGGACATATATCCATTTGTTTGTGTCATCTATAGTTTCTTTCAGCAGTGTTTTTGTAGTTTTCCTTGTAGAGAACTTTCACCTCCCTGGTTAAATAAATTCCCAAGTCTGTCTGTCTTTTTTTTTTTTTTCAGCTGTTGTAAAAGGGATTGAGTTATTGATTTGATTCTCAGCTTGGCTGTTGTTGGTGTATAGCAGTGCTACCGATGTGTGTACATCGATTTTGTAACCTGACACTTTACTGAATTCATTTATCAAATCTAGGAGTATCTTGGAGGAGTATTTAGGATTTTCTAAGTATACAATTATAACATGAGCAAGCAGAGAAAGTTTGATTTCATCTTCTCCAATTTGGATGCCCTTTATTTCTTTCTCTTGCCTGATTGCTCTGGCTAGGACTTCCAGTACTATATTGAATAGAAGCGGTGAAAGTGGGCATCCTTGTCTCATTCTGGTTCTTAGGGAGAATGCTTTCAACTTTTCCCCATTCAGTATGATGTTGGTTATGGGTTTCCTATATAGGGCATTTATTATTTTTGGTATTTTCTTTCTATGCCTAGCTTGTTGAGGTTTTTTATCATAAAGTGATATGGATTTTATTGAATGTTTTTTCTGCATCTATTGAGGTGATCATATGGTTTTTGTTTTTGGTTCTGTTTATGTGATGAATCATATTTTTGGAATTGCTTATGTTGAACCATCCCTGCATCCCTTGGATGAAATCCAATTGATCATGGTGAATTATCTTTTTGATGTGCTGTTGGATTCAGTTTGCTAGTATTTCGTTGAGGATTTTTGCATCTATGTTCACCAGGGATATTAGTTCGTAGTTTTCTTTTCTTTTCTCTTATTTATTTTATTTTTTGTTATGTTCTTTCCCGGCTTTAGTATCAGGGTGATACTGGCTTTATAGAGTAAGTTAGGAAGCATCCCTCTTTCTCAATCTTTTGGAATAATTTCAGTAGGATTGGTACCAATTCTTCGAATGTCTAGTAGAATTTGGCTATGAATTCATATGGCCCTGGGCTTTTTTCATTGTTGTTGGCAAATTTTTTGTTAGTGATTCAATCTCACTCTTTGTTATAGGTCTGTTCAGGATTTCTATTTCTTCCTGATCCAAGCTAGGAGGGTTGTATATTTCTAGAAATGTATCCATTTCTTCTAGATTTTCTAGTTTGTGTGCATAGAGGTATTCACAGTAGTCTCAAATGATCTTTCAAATTTCTAGAGTGTCAACTGTAATGTCTCCATTTTCATTTCTAATTAAGCTTACCTGAATCTTCTGTCTTTTTAGTTAATTTACCTAATGGTCTATCAATTTTATCTTTTCAAAGAACCAACTTTTCATTTCATTGATCTTTTGTATTTTTTGTTTCATTTTATTTCATTCTACTCTGATCTTTGTTACTTCTTTTCTTCTGCTAGCTTTGGTTTTCATTCGTTCTTGTTTCTCTTGTGCCTTGAGGTATGACATCAGGATGTCAATTTGTGATCTTTCAGACTTTTTGATGTAGGCATTTAGCACTCTTTGTTATTACTTTTCTTCTGCAGCTTTGGGTTTCATTTGTTCTTGCTTCTCTTGTGCTTTGAGGTATGACATTAGGATGTCAATTTGTGATCTTTCAGACTTTTCGATGTAGGCATTTAGCACTATAAACTTTCCCTTTAGCACTGCTTTTGCTGTATCCCAGAGGTTTTGATAACTTGTGTCACTGTTATCATTAATGTTGAAAAAATTTTTAAATTTCCATCCTTATTTCATTGTTAACCCCAAAATCACTCAGGAGCACATTGTTTAATTTCAATATTTTATATAGTTTTGAGGGTTTCTTTTGGAATTGTTTTCTAGTTTTATTCCACTGTAGTCTGAGAAGATACTTGACATGATTTTGAATTTTTAAAATTTATTGAGACTTGTTTTGTGGTATATCATATGGTCTGTCTTGAAAAATCTTCCATGTGCTGATGAGAGGAAAGTATATTCTGCCATTGTTGGGTAGAATGTTCTGTAAATATCTGTTAGGTTCATTCGTTCTAGAATGCAGTTTAAGTCCAGTGTTTCTTTGTTGACTTTCTGCCTTGATGATTTGTCTAGTGCTATCAGTAGTGCTGAAGTCCCCCACTGTTATTGTGTTACTGTTTATCTCTTTTCTTAGGTCTGGTAATAATTGTTTCATGAATCTGAGAGCTCCAGTTACCTACATATATATGTAGAAATGTAATATCTTCTTGTTGGGTTGATCCTTTTATATTATATAATAACCTTCTTTGTCTTTTTTCTTTTTTTACTGTTGTTGCATTAAAGACTGTTTTATCTGATATAACAATAGCCACTCCTGCCTGCTTTTGGTTTTCATTTGCATGGAATATCTTTTCCCACCCCTTTACCTTGAGTCTACAAGAATCCTTGTGTGTTAGGTATGTCCATTTGGTTTGTGATTTTTTTTATCCATTCTGCCAATCTGCACCTTTTAAGTGGAACATTCAGACCATTGGCATTCAACTTTTACTATTGAGATGTGATATACTGTTCCACTCCTCATGTTGATTTTTACCTAGTTACTTTGTTTTCTTCACTGTATTATTGCTTTATAGGTGCTGTGAGTTTTACCTGTCAAGAGGCTCTACACTGGGGGATTTGACATTTTGTTTTAAGATTTAGAACTCTTTTTGTATTTCATGTAGGGCTGGTCTTATAGTGACAAATTCTCTCAACATTTGCTTGTCAAAAAGGAATATGCTTCTCCTTCACTTATGAAACTTAGTTTTTTTGGATACAAAATTCTTGGCTGAGAGTTACTCTGTTTAAGGACACTAAAGATAGGAACTCAATCCCTTCTGACATGTAAAGTTTCTGCTGAGAAGTATGCTGTTAGTCTGACAGGTTTTCCTTTATAGGTTGCCTGATGCTTTTGCCTCACTGCTCTTAGAATTCTTTCCTTCAGGTTAACTTTATATAACAGAACCTTGGTTATGTCCTTTTTGCAGTGAATCTCCCAGGAGTTCTTTGAGCTTCCTGTATTTGGATGTCTAAAGTTCTAATGAAGTCAGGGAAATGTTCCTCAATTATTCCCTCAAATAAGTTTTCCAAATTTTTTGCTTTTTTTCTCCCTCAGGAACACCAGTGATTCTTAGTTTTGGCCATTTTACCTAATTCCATATTTCTTGGAGATTTTGTTCATTTCTTTTCATTCTTTTTTCTTTATTTTTGTCTGACTAGGTTAATTCAAAAGCCTTGTGTTTGTGCTCTAAAATTATTTATTCTACTTGGTCTAGTCTATTGTTAAAACTTTCCACTGCATTTTGTAATTCCTTTAATGTGTCTTTCTTTCTTCTTCTCAGTTAGTCTATTGTTAAAGCTTTCCACTGCATTTTCTAATTTCTCTAATGTGTCTTTCATTTCCAGAAGTTCTGACTGGTTTTTCTTTAAAATGTCTCTCTTTAGAAAATGTTTCATTCATATCCTAAATTTTTTTTAAAAAAATCTTTATGTTGGTCTTCACCTTTGTCTTGTATATCCTTGAGTAACTTCATAATCAATTTTTTAATTTATTTATCGGGTATTTCAAATATTTTATCTTGGTTTGGATCCATTGGTAGTGAGCTAATGTGATCTTTTGGGGGTGTTATAGAGCCCTGTTTTGTCATATTGCTGGAATTATTTATCTGGTTCCTTCTCATTTGGGTATACTAATTATTCTAAGTATTTTTGAATTTATTTTTATTTTGACTGATGAAGGGGTGGCCTGCCCCTCCACACTTGTGGGTGTTTCTCGTTAGGTGGAACGAGAGACTTGAGAAAAGAAACGAGACACAGAGACGAAGTATGGAGAAAGAAAAAGTGGGCCCCCAGGGGACGGACGCTTAACATACAGAAGACCCACGCTGCAACCAGTCTCTGAGTTCCCTCAGTATTTATTGATCATTATCTTTACCATCTTAGAAAATGGGAAGTGACAGGATAATAGGATCATCGTAGGGAGAAGGTCAGCAGTAAGACATGTGAATAAAGATCTCTGTGACATAAGTTTAAGGAAAAGTGCTGTGCCTTGATATGCATATGTAAACATCTCCATAAACCTTTTTAGTGCATAAAGATCAGCATTGCTCTAGCAAGTCCCACCTTTCGCCCTAAGGCGGTTTTCTCCTTTCTCAGTAAACAGGACAATCAGGTTTTACACACCAAGATGTTCCATTGCCCAGAGACTGGCAGGAGACAGATGCTTTTCTCTATCTCAACTGCCAAGAGGCCTTCTTTCCTCTTATTATACTAGCCCTCCATAGCACAGACCCTTCACGGGTGTCAGGTTAGGGGACAATCAGGTCTTTCCCTTCCCACGAGGCCATATTTCAGACTATCACACGGGGAGAAACCTTGGACAATACCTAGCTTTCCTAGGCAGAGGTCCCTGGCAGTGTACGTGTCCCTGGGTACTTGAGATTAAGAGAATGGTGATGACTTTTCACAAGCATACTGCCTTCAGGCACTTATTTAACAAAGCACACCCTGCACAGCCCAAAATCCGTTAAACCTTGAGTCACCACAGCACATGTCTCTTGCAAGGACAAGGTTGGGGGTGGGGTCACAGATTAACAGCATCTCAAATACAGAACAAAATGGAGTCTCTTATGTCCACTTCTTTCTATACAGACACAGTAGCAGTCTGATCTTTCTTTCCCCACAGACTGATTTTTAGATTTTTTTTATTTTCCCCTTGAGGATGTGACTTTAATGTTCATAGTTTATTATAACCTAATTGGATTCTGGGTGCTTTCAGGGGTGAAGACTCAGTACAAGTTCCTTCGTTATAAAGAGTCTTTGTATGATGGCTTTCTCTGATGCTGGTTGTAGTAGCAATGTGCTTGCTGTGTATGTAGGTTCACTGTCTCCTGTGGGGTTGGAATGGAAGAGGTCTCTTGAAGCTTATCTCATTCTCCAGTGGTGTGCATTTATTTATTTATTCTTTTCCCCAGTATTTTATTCACTGGGTTGAACAGTTCAGGCTTTAGGCTAGTAGGAGGTGTCCATGGGTAAAAACTGACTGTGGCTAAAGCAGATGAGTAAATGCAATACCCACTGGTGGGCAGAGGTCCCTGTCTTGACAGAGGTGGCTGAGGGAGTTCTTGGGGAAGTGCACTGAGGTCTTTTCAGGGAGAAGGGTGGGAGCCATCTCTCCTCCTGCCTGGCCAGTAGGAAGGTGATCCACCTCCAGGTCATATTCCTGACCCAGTGTTGCGATATTCAGATTATTCAGATCAGACAGGCACCTCTTTTTATCTGTAGGAATGCTGATGTTCCACATAAAGAGGGATTATGATTCTACCTGTCATACAAGCCTGAACCTGGAGGGCACCCCTCCTGTGGGGATGCAGTCACACTGAAGTGTTCCAGAAAGGCTGTCTACAGGTACGCCCATGCTGAGCTCCCATGGGAGAAGCCCCATCTGTGTCTTCAATGGTAGATGAGTGAAAGAAGACCCCTTCTCCAAGACCCTTCACTAGCACCAGGGCTTCCTGACTGCTGCAGTAGAGCTACAGATGTTCCCCACTGAGCCCAGCACTGCACCAGTGCCTCTGCTAAAAGAAACTTCCCACAACTGGAGAGTTCTGAGACTGAAAGCCTGCCATTAGGATTCTTTCATCCCACAGGGTGCTCCCTTGATGAGGTACACTCCCTCTTCTCCTGGGAGTAGCAGTCCCTAAGAGCTAGACTACTGGGAAGGCTGCTGCTCCTCTCAGTCTAGCTGCCAGTGGGGCTGCCACACTCCAACCTGGTGCTGAGAAATGTCTACAAAGAATCCAGTGATGTAAGCTGTCAAGTCTCCCAGCAGCATGTACCCGCACCATCTCTGATGGGGATGGCAGAGGGGTGATGTAGGTTCTGTGAGACTTCCTTGGTTATAAATAGCCTTAGTATGTTGACTTTCTCAACTGCTAGTTGTAATAGTAATGAATGGTCATGTGGACACAATCAGGACCTCCTAGTTAGCCAGGGTGATGCAGGAAACAGTGATAGTTGAGATCATGCACAAGTTTTCTCCTTTCTGAGTGCTGTGTCATTTTGCCTGCAGATGTTGTAATGGACTGTGTCAGTTGACTTCCAATCGGAAGGTAGCATTTGCAAAGGAACACCAACTGTATTTGTAGTGGTGGGACTTGTGCCTGCCTTATGTTTCCACTCTAGTGTCTCAGGTAATAGGTGGGGCCATAGAGCTCCCAAAAGTTTCTGCCCTTTGTGTTAAGCTACTAGGGCAGAGAGGCAAAGGCAGGTGGTGGCTGTTTCAGGCAAGTCTGTGCTCTGGCTCCCCATGTGTGGGCACCAGCAGCAGCCCCAGCGGGGATAGACGGCAGTTCTCTGGGCACTGGGGTAATGTTTCAAGGAGGAGTGCAGTCATCTCTGTTACACAAAAGAGTCTGCATGGGGAGTGGGGAGTAGCAGGTGGCGGTAAACCCCACCAAGCTCCCACGTACTTGGCAAGGCAGTTCTCACACCCACAATGCTCTGCTAGCAACAGCCAGCTGGGTTCCAGATGGTCTGTGCTCAGAACTCAAAACTGCCCCAGACCATAAACCTTCCCCATAACACAGGAAACCATGGCTTCCACGCCATGCCTCTCACTGTCCACTCACAAAGCAGGGGCATCCAGCTCCGTGCCCATGGCTACAGCACACTTCCCACTTGCCCCTTGGTTCTGCCCAAAGGGGTTTGTCCCCACTTGAGATTATATTGAGAATCTTTTATTATCATTATACTTTAAGTTCTGGGGTACATGTGCAGAACCTGCAGGTTTGTTACATAGGTATACATGTGCCATGGTGGTTTGCTGCACCCATCAACCTGTCACCTACATTAAGTATTTCTCCTAATGCTCTCCCTCCCCTATCCCTCCATCCCCGGACAGGCCCCAGTGTGTGATGCCCGCTCCCACCCCCCATGTCCACATGTTCTCATTGTTCAATTCCCACTTATGAGTGAGAACATGCGATGTTTGGTTTTCTGTTCTTGTGTTAGTTTGCTGAGAATGATGGTTTCCAGTTTCATCCATGTCCCTGCAAAGGACATGAACTCATCCCTTTTTATGGCTGCATAGCATCCCATGGTGTATATGTGCCATATTTTCTTTATCCAGTCTATCATTGATAGGCATTTGGGCTGGTTCCAAGTCTTTGCTATTGTGAACAGTAACACAATAAACATATGCATGCATGTGTCTTTATAATAAAATTATATATAATCCTTTGGGTATCTACCCAGTAATGGGATTGCTAGGTCAAACGGTATTTCTAGTTGTAGATCATTGAGGAATCGCCACACTGTCTTGCACAATGGTCGAACTAATTTACACTCCCACCAGCAGTGTAAAAGCGTTCCTATTTCTCCACATCCTCTCCAGCATCTGTTGTCTCCTGGAGCTTCTCTCAACCTGTGACCACTGCCTGAGTTATCTGGCTGACTTTCATGAGGTCCCGTGAGGCAGATCAGGAGTGGCTTCCCTCTATTCCTGCTGGAGTCTGAGACTGCACACAAAGTGCATCCTGATGCCACTCCTTCTCATTTACTCCCCACTGATCATTAAAACAGCTCCAGCACTGGGTAGGGTTAAAATCTGTGGCCTGGATTGCCAGGTTCCCTCGTGGAAGTATGTATCCCAGAGACAGTTTCTCCCTTCCTCATACTCTGAGGACTTAGTTTTCTACCTGGCTCAAGTAGGCTGCAGTCCATCACATCTTTCAAAGGGTCTGCGATTTCTTTCAGTTCTCCTGTTCTGCTCTGTATTCTCAGGAAAAAGTTCACAGTGTGACTCTCTACACACTGTTTTGTCTTTCTAAGTGCATTATTAGCTAATAATGCCTCCAATCTACCATCTTGGGAAAAAAAAAAAATGGATCTCTTAATCCTGCCTGGAATACAAGTCCTTTCTCAATCTTTAGATTCAGATTTGCTTGGTTGTTTTGATAAGGAGTTTTCTTCTAATATAACTTGCATTATAAATTAATTTGACCTTAATTAATCAGGTGTCCTCCTTCAGCAATATTTATTATTCCTGGGCTAGATCTTTGTGGTCACTCTTTCATATCTCTTATCTTCTCTCATCATTTTCAACTTTCTATTGTTTATTCTGGGAGTGCCCTCTCAATTTTAGCCTCTACCTCAGTGGTTCTCCGTGTTCTAAAGAAACTTCAGTGGAAGTTTCAGAGATCCCCTTTGGGATCCACTGTCTGGGTGAAGGAAAAAGTGTAGTCAGTGGGGCACTGGGGCCCCATCTGCACTTCAACCACAATCTCATTCATCCCTTTTACATGGTAAGGGTCTATGTATGCTTTCTTTAAAGAAGGGGATCCATAGCTTTTTAAAACATTGCAAAACTGGTGTCATATATTACTTATTCCATTTTCTCTGCGGAATAATTTGTTCTTTTCTGACTTCAATATGAATTTGAATTTGCCTACTATGGTTTTCATTTCAGTAACTCCCTTCCTAAAGTTTCTTCCTGCTCATAGAGGCAATTTCCTTTTGTATATGAATAAAAATCATCAAGCAAATACCTTCTAAAATTTTCTTCTGGTTCTCATAGCAAATCTAATTTATATTTTATAGTTTTATTCTGTGTCTTGTCTCCCTACTTTGGTGCCGTACAGGCTGTTCTTTCAACTGTTTATTTACTTATCATTAACCAGGAGGACCCATCCAGTCTCTATATTGGAGAACAGACTGTACAAGTGTGTTTTCCATAATTTCTCCTCTAGAACTGGAAGAATCATCCATAAGATATGAAGCCAAGAGCAAGTTGATGTGCAGAGCTTTGAGCTCAGTTCTTAGTAGTTAGGTCAACTAAGTAATTTCACCCAACACGGGACCACCTCCATCATTTCCTAGTCATAAAGAAGAAAATTCATTTCCCAGGGAAACTGAGTCCATCTTTGAACCAGTCCTCTTTAATGAGGAAAGTGATGTAAGGAGAGTTACATCTTTTTAACATCTTTACTCCTGAGGGCTCTCAACAGGTGCTTGTCATTCTTCTCCATCTCCAGCCACATTACATCTGAAAACTGCAGCCTTAAAAGAAGAGTTGATGCTTATAATCTAGACATCATATCTTTCTGTTTTATAACTGTATGTTTTTGCACATACTTAAAATGCCAGCTGAACCACCCTGTCCTATATGACCCATCTATAAAACTCTAGATTATTTTTCAAACTTTTGTTTAGTGGTTCCCTCCTGTATTAAGACTTTTCTGGCTAATCTCTCATGCACACAGGGTTAGTCTCTACTATTTCTCTCCATGCACACACTTCTATTCTACTTACTTGTTTAAATATCTGTCTTCTCTACTAGACTATCTCTTGAGGCTATCAAAAAAAAAAAAAATGCCTAGCAGGGTGCCTAATCAACAGTGTTAAATGGAAAGGACAGGTTCTGAGACATGTTCCAGCCATCTCCAGAAGCAATTTTTGTTCAGAGAGAGGTGATTGCCTGACACTCTGGTTTCCAGAACTTTCATTGGGAAGATGAAGTGGTAGTGAACTAAGGGGTCACCTTCAAATTATACCTGGAGACGTTGCATTGTATAGGAGCAGCCATACCAGAAACAGTGTGGCTAGAGTTTCTTAATCCAGCCCACCAAAGGAAGCAGCAGAAATTCCCTCTGGATAATGGAATGTAGTAAATTCTCATCCTTAATTTTGAGAGCAATTGCAGATTAAATCATGAGCCACTTAAGGGAAGGGACTGTGTTCGACATCTGCATCTGTAAAAACTGACATGGGGCTTTGCACTTCATAGGAGTACAGATGTTCATTGAATTAAATAATTATAGTAACTGTATGTTTGCATAGGTTTTTAATGGGTGATTGGGGAAAGTCCAGTCAGGATGAGTCAGATAGCAACAATATCTTTTAAAGCTACATTTTAAGTATAATTATAGTATAAGGACAGGCAAAGGGGCATAGAGAAACTGCTTTCAAATACAAGGCCATTTAAAACTTTTAGCACTACCTCATTAAATGTTCAGAAAAAGAAATAAAAATAAGCGTATTTTTGTGGCTGTCATCACCTGCATTGAAAAATGTTTCGTAAACTAAATGTCCTTGGCAGTAATTCTTGGTTATCTAGTTAACTGTTTCCAACATGGAAAAGGCCAGGTATGTTTAAGTTGCTCTTACACAAAATAAGCAGTAGGATTCTTGCGGAGGAGAGGAGAACGATTGTGAAGTAAGACTCTGCAGCAGTCATCCCTCTACGGAAACATCAATTTAAACAACTATCCAAAAAAAAATATACCCCCAAGAGCTAGGGAAACCAAATGATAGGTCACAGTACTTAGTTATAGCACAATAATAAGAAAAGATGCATTGAATAAGGCAGAAAAGATAGTTTTACATTACCTGTGTCACTACTCCCCCAACCAAAGGCAGCACAGCACAATGAAAGTGCGAAAAGAACCTTGACTTGGACCCCAACACTGAGCCCACCATAGCAACACCTAGTTCTGGACAGACCTCCATGGTTCCATAATCCAGTCTGCCCCAAGACCAGGCAGGATTTCACAGTTTCAGACTTCAGATTTGTGTGACAAACTTGATCTTTGGCCTGCACCACTAGTGGGCTCATATCAACAGCCCATGCTCCAAATAGCCCTGAGCAGCAGACAGGCCTCAGCCACTCCAGGTTTTTGGCCTACACCAGCACTGTGCCTGCTGTAGTTAGCTCCAGTCTTCTGGCAGCACCATACTAGCCACAACTGCATCAGGCTTCTGGTGCACCACAGCACCATGCCTGCACAGTGAGCCCCCAGCTTCTGGCAGTGCCATGCTAGCTATAGCTGCCCCAGATTTCTGGCATGCCCCAGTGACACACTGGCCACAACTGCCCCCAGCTTCTGGCACATCTCAGTGGTGCACCTGCTAGAGGGCTTTCCCAGACAAAGTTAATCTGTGAAGATTGGAGTAAGTATCCACTACTTCAAATGCACAGACATTAATGTACAATCACAAGGATACAGAACAATCAAGGAAGCGTCACAATACCAATGGACAAAATAAAGTGCTAGTGACAAACCCTAAAAAGATGAAGATGTATGAACTGCATGATAAAGATTTTAAAATAACTATTTTAAGAAAGCTCAGCAAACTTCAGGAAAATACAGAGAAAAAAAATCAATGAAATAAGGAAAACAATAAGGCACCAGAATGAAAAATGTATGAGAGTAGTTGAAAACAATTTTTAAAAAATCAAACAGAAACCCTAGAGCCAAAGATACAATAAACAAAATGAAAAATGCAATAGAGAGCATCAACAGCAGAATTGATCAGGCAGAAGAAGGAATCTGTGTCTCAATGATAGCTTATTTGAAAATACATAGTCAGAGGAGAAAAAAGAAAACCGAATAAAAAAGAATAAAGAAACTTTACAGGATTTATAGGACAGCATCAAAGAGCAAACTTCAAATCACTGGAGTTTAAGAGAGAAAAGAGAAACATAAAGAAGTAGAAAGCTATTTTAAAGAAAGAGTAGCAGGACATTTTTAAACCTGGAGAAAGATTTAAATATCCAGGTACAGGAAAGTCAAAGTTCTCCAGTCAGATTTAATCCAAATATGACTACATATTATAATCAAGACATATTATAATCAAACTGTCAAAGATCAAAGGCAGAAAGAAGATTCTAAAAGCAGCAAGAGAAAATAAGATAACATATAAAGAAGGTCTAATACAGCTAGCAGCAAACTTCTCAACAGAAACCTTACAGGGAGGGGAAGAGCACACAACAGGGCCAGTGGTGGGGTGGGGATCAAGGGGACGGAGAGCATTAGGACAAATGGCTAATGCATGCAGGGTTTAAAACCTAGATGACGGACCAGGCGCGGTGGCTCATACCTGTAATCCCAGCACTTTGGGAGGCCGAAGCAAGTGGATCACCTAAGGTCAGGAGTTCAAGACCAGCCTGACCAATATGGTGAAACCCCATCTCTACCAAAAATATGAAAATTAGCTGGACGTGGTGGCATGCACCTGTAGTCCCAGCTACAGGAGAATTGCTTGAACCCGGAAGGCAGAGGTTGCAGTGAGGTGAGATCGCACTACTGCACTCCAGCCTCAGTGACAGAGTGAAACTGAATCTCCAAAAATAAATAAATAAATAAATAAATAAATAAATAATGACCAAAAAAAAAAAAAAAAAACCTAGATGATGGGTTGATAGGTGCAGCAAACCACCATGGCACATGTATACCTGTGTAACAAACCTACACATTCTGTACTTGTATCCTGGAACTTAAAGAAAAAAAGAAAAAAGAAACCTTATAGGCCAGGACAGAGTGGATATTATATGCAAAGGGCAATTTTAAAAGGCTACTGTATTCAACCAAGAATACAGTAACCAGGAAATATGTCTCTGAGAAATAAGAGAGATAAAGACTTTTCCAGACAAATAAAATCTGAGGAAATTCATCACCACCAGACCTGTGTTACAAGAAATGCTAAAGGAAGTCCTTTAAAGTGAAAGAAAAGGATCCTGATGAATAGCACAAAGAAAATCAAAAAAGTATAAAATTCACTTTTAAAAGTAAGTGCACAAATTCAGAATTCTCTAATACTATAATGGTGATGTGTAAACTATTTATATCTTGATTACAAAGGTTAAAAGATAAAACTATTAAAAAACAGTAATATCTGCAGTAATTTGTTAAGGAATATATAATATAAAATGATGTGAATTGCAACATCAAAAATTCAAAACCAGGATGGGGCACAGTGGCTCATGCTTCCCAGCACTTTGAGAGGCCAAGGCAGGTAGATCACTTGAGTCCAGGAGTTTGAGACCAGCCTGGGCAATATGGCAAAACCCTGTCTCTACAAAAGCTACAAAAATAAGCCAGGCATGGTGGTGCATGCCTGTAGTCCCAGATACTTGGCAGGCTGAGGTGGGAGAATCACCTGAGGCTAGGAAGCAGAGGTTGCAGTGAGCCAAAATCACACCACTGCACTCTCACTGGGGTAACAGAGTAAGACCCTGTCTCCAAAGTGTAGAGTTGGGTTTTTATTTTCTTTTGTTTTTACAGTCAAAGTTAAGTTGTAATCAGCTTAAAATTACTTGTTATAACCATACAATTTTTTGTAAACATCCCGATAGTCACAAAGCAAAAACCTATAGTAGTGTTAAAAGGAACTAAATACAGCCTGAGAAGGATTCCGTACCTTTTTTTTTTTTTTTTTTTTTTGAGACCAAGTCTCGCCCTGTCACCCAGGCTGGAGTGCAATGGCTCGATCTCGGCTCGCTGCAACCTCTGCCTCTCAGGTTCAAACGATTCTCTTGCCTCAGCCTCCCAAGTAGCTAGGACTACAGGCACCACCACGCTGAGCTAATTTTTGTACTTTTAGTAGGGACAGGGTTTCACCATGTTGGCAAGGCTGGTCTCGAACTCCTGACCTCATGATCCACCCACCTCTGCCTCCCAAAGTGCTAGGATTACAAGCGTGAGCCACCGTGTCTGGCCAGGACTCAGTACTTCTTTATTTGAGTCCTTGTGGACAAATTGCAACCTAACTTAATAGGTAGACAAGATTGAGAACCTGACTTGGGAGTATGTGCCTGTAACAGTGGCTGGGTCTTGGCCAATCCCAGCAGCCATACACCAACTACTCATACACTATCGAGTGTTCAAACTGTGTTCAAATAAGGCAAACACTTAGCTGTAACCAATCTAGTTGTTTCTGTAGCTCACTTCTGATTTCTGTACATCACTTCCCTTTTCTTGTCTATAATTCTTCTTCCACCACGTGGCTGCACTGAGTCTCTCTGAATCTGCTGTGATTCTGGGGGCTGACTTATTTGCAAATCATTCATTGTTCAATTAAACTCCTTTAAATTCAATTTGGCTGAAGTTTTTCTTTTAACAGTAGACACATAAAAAATAAAAAGCAGGGAATCAAAACACCACTAGAAAAATCACTTAGCTACAAAGGAAGACAGCCAGAAAGAAAGAAAATAACATAAAGAATCTATGAACAACAAGATAGAAAACAATTGGCAAAATGGCAGTAGTAAGTCCTTACCTATTAATAATTACCTTGAATATAGATAGATTAAATTATCCAATCAAAGGCATAGAGAGGCTGAATGGATTAAAAAAAAAAAAAAAAAGACCCAACTATATGCTCCCTACAACAGACTCACTTCACCTGTAAAGATACACATAGACTGAAGGTAAAGGGGCAGAAAAAGATATTCTGTACAAATGGAAATCAAAAGAAGCAAGAGTAGCTATATTTATATCAGATAAAATAGACTTTAAGTCACAAACTATAAAAAGAGACAAAGAAGGTTATTATATAAAGTGTCAATTCAGCAAGAGGATGTAACAACTGTAAATATATATGTACCCAACATCAGAGCACACAAATGCATAAAGCAAATATTAATAGATCTGAAGGGAGAGATCGATTGCACTGTAATAACAGCCGGGGACTTCAATAGCCCACATTCAGTAATGGAAAGATTATCTAGATGTAAAATCAGTAACAAAAACATTAGACATAAACTACGCTCTGGATCAAATGGACCTAACGGCCATATGCAGAACATTCCATCCAACAGTTGAAGAATTCACGTCCTCAAATATAAATAAAATATTCTACAGAAGAGATGTGATGTTAGGCCACAAAGCAAGTTTGAACCAATTTTAAAAGATGAAAATTATACCAAGTATATTTTCTGACCACAATGGTAAAAAATTAGAAATGAGTAACAGGAAGAACTTTGGAAAATCCATAAGTACATGAAAATTAAGCAACATGTTCCTGAACAACCAAAGAGTCAATCAAGAAATTGAAAGAGAAATTTAAAAATTTCTTCCAACAAATGAAAATGGAAACACAGCATAGCAAAACTTATGGAATATATCAAAAGCAGTTGTAACAAGGAAGTTTGCAGCAATAAACACTTACATCTAAAAACGAGATAGACACATCTCAAATTAGCTACCTAATGTTTTACCTCAAGAAACTAGAAAAACAAGAACAAATCCCAAAGTTAGTAGAAAAGGAAATAATGAAGATAACAACAGAAAATAATAGAGAAAAACAATAGGAAAAAAACTAAAAGTCAGTTTTCTAAAGGATCAACAAAATTAATAAACCTGTAGCTAGACTAAGAAAAAAGAGAGAGAAGACTAAAATGAATAAAATCAGAAAAAGGAGATATTACAACTGATATAATAAAGGATTATAAGAATTTTTTTTTTTTTTTTTTTTTTTTTTTTGAGAAGGGTCTTGCTCTGTCACCAGGCTGGAGTGCAGCGGTGTGATCTCGGCTCACTGTAACTTCCAACTCCCTGGTTCAAGTGGTTCAAGCGATTATTCTGCCTCAGCCTCCCAAATAGCTAGGACTTCAGGCGTGCACCACCATAACCAGCTAATTTTTGTATTTTTAGTAGAGACGGGGTTTCACCATGTTGGCCAGGATGGTCTTGATCTCCTCATTTCATGATCTGCCCACCTCATCCTTCCAAAATGCTGGGATTACAGGCGTGAGCCACCATGCCCAGCCAAGAAATTATTATGAGTAATTATACAGCAACAAATTGGATAACCTAGAAGTAGATAAATTCCTTGATACATACAACCTACCAAGACTGAATTATGAAGAAGTAGAAAATCTGAACAGAGTAATAGTAAGAAGATTAAGTCAGTAATAAAAAGTTTTCCATCAAAGAAGAGACCAGGACCTGAAAGCTTCACTGCTGAATTCTGCCAAACATTTAAAGAACTAATATCAGTTTTTCTCAAACTCTTCCAGAAAATTAAACTGGAGGTAATACTCCCAAACTCATTTTTCAAGGGCAGCTTCACTCTGATATGAAAACCAGACAAAGACACTACAAAAAAAAAAAGAAAAGAAAAAAAAAAGAAAGAAAACTACAGGCATATATTTCTGATGAACATAGATGCAAAAAAATCCTCAACAAAATACTAAAAAACAGAATTCCACAGTACACCAAAAAGATCATTCACCACAATCAACTGGGATTCATTTCAAAGATGCAAAGACGGCTCAACATATATAAATCAATAAATATGATACATCATATTAACATCATAAAGGACAAAAATGCTATGATCATTTCAATTATTCCAGAAACAGCATTTGACAAAATCAACATCATTTCATGATAAAAATGCTCAACAAATTTGGTATCATATATATAGAAAACCATAAAGACTGTACCAAAAAACTGTTAGACCTGATAGACAAATTCAGTAAAGTTGCAGAACACAAAATCAACACACAAAAATCAGTAGTGTTTCTATATACTAACAGTGAATGATCTGGAAAGGAAATCAAGAAAACAATCCCATTTACAATAACTACCAAAATAAGTAAATTAATTACTTAGGAATAAATTTAGCCCAAAATGGAAAGATCTCTACACTGGAAACTATAAAATCCTGTTGAAAGAAATTGAGGAAGACAAATAAATGGAAAGATATCTCAGGATCATGAATTGAAAGAATTAATATTTTTGAAATGTCTTTACTAATTAAAGTGATCTACAGATTCAAAGCAATTCCTATTACAATACCAATGACATTCATCACAGAAATAGAAAAAACAATCCTAAAATGTACTTGAAACCACAGAAGACCCCAAATAGCCAAAGCAATTTTGAATAAAAAGAACAAAGTTGCTGGCATCACACTACCTGACTTTAAAATATACTACAAAGCTATAGTAAACAAAACAGCATTGTACTGGCATAAAAACAGATGCATAAACCAATAGAACAAAATAGCCTAGAAATAAGTCCACATGTTTACAACCAACTGATTTTCTATAAAGGAGCCAAGAACACACAACAAAGAAAGGACTGTCCCTTCAATAAACAGTGTTGGGAAAACTGGATATCTACATAAGGAAGAATGAAATTAGACTCACCTCACACCATATACAAAAATCAACTCAAAATGGATTAAAGACTCAAAAGTAAGATGCAAAATTGTAAAATTACTATAAGAAAACATAAGGGAAAAGATCCACGGCATTGGTCTGGGCAATGGCTTTTTGAATATGACCCCAAAAGTACAACCAACAAAAGCAAAAAGAGACAAATGGGACTACATCAAATTTAAAAGCTTCTGCAAACAAAAAAGGAAAGAATGAACAAATTGAAGAGACAACCCACAGAATGGGAGAAAGTATTGTAAACTATATATCTGATAAGGAGTTAATATCCACAATTTATAAGGAACTCAAAAAACTTAATAGCAAGGAAACAAATAACTATTTAAAAATGGGTAAAGAATCTAAACAGAGATTTTTCAAAAGAAGACATACAAATGGCCAGGAGGTATGTTTAAAAATGTTCAGCCTCACTAATCAACAGGAAAATGCAAATAAAGCCACAATGAGGTATCACCTCAAACCTGTTAGAATGGCTACTATCAAAAAGAGAAAAAAATAACAAGCATTTAGTAGGATGTGGAGAAAAGAGAACTCTTGCACATTGTTGGTGGGAATGTAAATTAGTACAACCATTATGGAAAACAATATGAAGGTTCCTCAAAAATAGAATTATCATATGATTCAGCAATTTTACAACTGGGTATATATCCGAAGGAAATGAAATCAGTATGTTAAAGAGGTATCTGCACTTTCATATTTATTGCCACGTTGTTCACAATAACCAAGATATGGAATCAACCTAAGTGGCCATCGGTGGATGAATGGATAATGAAAATATGGCATATGTACATAATGGAACACTATTCAGCCTTTTAAAACTGAGGAAATCCTGTCATTTTTGACAACATGGATAAACTTGAAGGATATTATGTTAAGTGAAATAAGCCAGACAGAGAAAGACAAATATCACATAATCTCACTTATCATGTGTGGAATCTAAAAAAGTTGATCTCATAAAATATAGACTAGAATGATAATTACCAGGGTTAGGGTGGTTAGTTGGGGGAGAGTTGGGGAGATGTTAGTCAAAGGATACAAAATTTCCGTTGGGCAGGAGGAATAAGTTCAGGAGAGCTACTGAACAACATGGTGGCTACAGTTAATAATATTAATAATATGGTATTCTTAATAAATGCTAAGAGAGTGATATAAAATGTCCTCATAAAAATAATATATGAGGTAATGCATATGTTAATTTGCTAGATGTAGTCATTCTACAATCTATACATACTTCAAAACATTATGTTATGCATAGTAAAGATGTACAATTTTATCTATCAATGTACAAAATCAAATTTTTAAAATCTCACCAATAATCCAAAATTTTCTAATAGATTCAATCTGTCCAACAAGAAAGGCTTTTGCCATGTATATAGAATCAACTTTATTGAAATCAAAAGCTATTTTCTATGTTGCTAATGTTTCTGTAATGTTTAAGAGCTTATTAATTTGTACTAGAGTTGGACATGTGTTCTTCATTGGTCCATGCAGGACAAACACCTGAAAATAATTTTTGGTGTTTATTAGTATATTTTAAGGGGTACCTTTCTCAGGCTAGGCTGAATCTATCTCCAATTCGCTTTTCTTATTAAAGTTAGCTCAGGTCAGTTTCTTTTTTCAGGTAACATTTAAGATATCATACTATGTGTGTTCTAATCCTCAGTACACCCAATTGATACATGCAGTTCCTTTCTTCAGGTTCCCTCTGAGCCCTTATGCTGGTCACTATGCTCAATTTTTCCAGATGCTGGTGAGAGAACTTTTACCATTATCTGTGGTTGCCTCTCACTCACTGATCCCTACAGGTCAAGGATGACTTATCTGACATGTGGACGAGGAACAAATGTCACTATTCATGTTGCAGTTTGTTTCTACTATGCAGAAGTAGACCGGGCAAAACTCTTCAGCTACCCCAGGTAGGGGACCATATTAGGAAGGGTTCTTCAAAGAAAGAGAATGGACAGGGTTCTAATACAGGAGCTATGTATTAGAGTTCTCCAAAAGAAAGAGAAAGGGTGGAGGGAGTCATTACAAGGAATTGGCTCATATGACTATGAAGGCTGAGATGTGCAGGTGGTAAGATGAGACCTGGGAGAGCCAAGGGTGCAGTTTCAGTCTGAAAGCCAGTAGACTTGAGACTCAAGAAGAGCCGATGTTCCAGGTTGAGTCTGAAGGCAGGAAAAGTCCATTGCCCTGGCTCAAAAGAGTCAGATAGCAGGAATCTCCTCTAACTCATGGGAATGTCAGCCTTTTTGTTCCATTTCAGCTTTCAACTGATTGTGAGGGCACTCACATTAGAAATCTGTTTCACTCAGTCTACCAAATCAAATTCCATTCAAAAACACCCTCACAGACATTCCTAAAATAATGCTTGACCAAATAGCTGGGCATCCCATGGCCCAGTAAAGCTGACAAATAAAATTAGCAATCACAGAAATTAAGTCATTTCAGTTCAGGGCAGTGGTTATTGTGTAGAGAGTCCCATTCCCGCCTCCAGTACAAACCACCTTCTCTAATCCAGCTTTCTTAGAGAACCCCAAACTAGGTAATACAGCTGACACTTCACTTTTATCTTCTTGTAACAACTATGTCTTTCAAGTGGATCAAAACCCATAATAGAAGAGGGTTTGCTTAATTATCAAATCTCCACAAGCAGTCTTCTTTAACAGCTAAGGAAAATTACTTTTCCTAATTTCTTCTGGTCCTTTCTTCCCACTCCCTGACTAGAGGGCTCAAGGAGAGCTTCCCTGTTCACTTTTATGTTCTGTTGATTTCCAGCCCACTTTGAAATGTCTCCATCCTTCTGTGGCCTGGCTCCAGTTACATTTTCCGCAATTAGCCTAGGGATAAACAGACACAAAAATAATGAAATGCTCAATCTAGTGGTGCTTCATCAACCACTATCGTGCTTTCTAAACCTGAAAGAATGTAACAAGAGACACTGGCCTTCCACTTGGTAATTTTCTACTAAAATTAGCCCGATACCACAAAATATTTCTTTGGCTCAGGCACTGCATACATCCCCACTTTCCCTCAAAACTTAAAAAAAAAAAAAAAAAACTTAGAAAAACTGATGTGATACAATAAAGAATATACATCATCTATTAAATATTCTTACCAAAAATTTTTAATCTGAAGCTATCAGTCAAGCTCTAGAGTTAACTTTCAGTTTGCAGGAAATAGCAGGGACGAGAGGTTAAATGTTCCATGAGGAAATAGGCAAATCTAGAATCTGTAAGACAACCAGAATGGGCTCTTCAAAGAATTAAGGTTTTGAAAACCTATTGAGACATAACAACCAAATGCCATATGTAAAATTAACATGCAACCCTGTTTGAAAAGGGATAGGGGAACTGTAGGCTCCTTTATAGATTTCATTTGGGGACAACAGTGGAAATTTTAGTATGAACCATACTAAATATCCACAAACCAGCCCCAAAGCAGTATTTCCCACAGTGCAGTCTCTATTAGAAATTCCAGGCCAAGGATGCAATGGCTCATACCTGGAATCCTAGCACTTTGGGAGCCCGAGCCAAGTGGATTGCATGAGGCCAGGAGTTCAAGACCAGCCTGGGCAACATAACAAGGCCTTGTCTCCACAAAAAAAAATTTTTTTAATTAGCCAGGCGTGGCAGTACACACTTGTCCTAGCTACTCATGAGGCTGAGGCAGAGGGTTGCAAGCCCAGGAGCTCAAGGTTACAGTGAGCTATGATTGCACCACTGCATTCCAGTCTGAGTGACAGAGTAAGACCCTATCTCTAAAAGAAAAAAAAGAAGGAGAAGAAGAAGGAAAGGAAATTACAGGTTTCTCAGCCCTTTACTTACTGATTTTGACTCAGTCAGTCTGAAGTGTGGCCTGGAAATCTATTTCTCTTCATTTTCTCCCAGGTAATTCAGATGTGCAGCCACATTTGAGAACCATTGCCCCAGACAGCAAACATGTGTTCTAAGTAACCAATCATGCACCACCACCCCCACCACACACACACACACACACACACACACAGAGAGAGAGAGAGAGAGAGAGAGCCTCCTTCTAATTTGGTTCTGCTTATTTTCCCCTTTCTGGCCCCATATTTCCTTCCTACCTCAATTTTGATACCCATCCCTGACCCAGTTGGTTTGGGTTATCCTCCTGTCTACCCTCTGGCTTGTTGGGCCTTGGATACACTTATGTATTTGGTGCTTTTCTCACTCCCTTCTTCTGCCTCTAGGGCCTTGGAAACTCTTTCCTTCAGCCTGTCTAGCTCGCTGATGCAGCACAGGTCCCAAACACCCCTCCCTCAACCCAAAGAGAAGAAGGCATTCATATAAAGTTCATCGATGGCCTTATCAAAACTCCAGTTGCAAAGCACAGGACCGTAAGCAATGTGAGGAAGCAGGGGCTGGACAGCTATCTCCTGTTACTTTTATGAGGTCCAAGGGCCCCTTGCCCCTCCCCTACACTCTTTTAGTAGTTTAAGCACAATCACAGTTTCTTTTTTTTTATTTTTTTCATTACATAGATAACACATGAATGCAGTCTCACTGTAAAATAATTCAAACAACACAGATATGCTAAAGCTGCAGTGCCCCATTTCTGGGCACCTCCCCAAAAGTGACTGATAACAAATTAGCATGGTGTACATTTCTTCACATCTTTTTGCATTTACATATATCAAGTTAAAGAAGTTCTCAAAGGTGGGTGGAGAATTTTGCCCCTCAGGGGGACATTTGGCAAAATCTGGAGACATTCTTGGCTGTCACAACCCAAGTTGTGACACTAGCAGTTAGTGCTCACACAGGACTGCCTCCACAACAGAGTTATCCAGCCCAAATGCCACAGTGCCATAGCTGAGAACCCCTGAGTTGAACTACATGAAACTGCCAATGACTGACCAATTTTGACCTTTAAAAAGGCCATTTGGTGTGTTACAGCCTAATATATCTGCATATATATGGAAATGTACAGTTTTGTTTGTGGCTGTCTTATGTAAATACATCATGCCATATGGGATGATTCTATAGCTTTCTTTCTGATTCTACAGCTTTCTTTTCTGATTCTATAGCTTTGTTTCTGATTCTATGGCTTTCTTTTCCCTTTAACAGTATGTCTAGAGGATTCTCTGTATCAGGAGCCAGAACTCTATCCAATTCTTTACAGCTACTGTGTGATGTTCTGGCTGAGAAGGCTCTCTGTGGTCCTTTAGTCACTCCCCTTTGGAGGGATGTTGGATGTTTCCAGTTCTTTATTAGTGTAAACAAAAGGCATATGAGCATCTGTGTCTAAGTCAGATAGACAGGTCTCAATCAGTTTAGACATTTGTTTTGTCAAAGTTAAGGATCTACCCCAGAGACAGGTCTGTGTCTTTTCCCAAAGAAGATTTTGAGGGCTTCAGTAGTTAAAGGGGAAAAGCAGGCTGGAGAGGAAATGAAAGATATGGTCACATTACCGAATCCACATGTTGTAAGAGAAAAGGAGTAGGTAGGGGTTAGTTAATTATATATTATCTCACACTCAGCAAATCCGCACTTTACGTAAGAGAAGGCGGACATAGAGTGGCTACCTGTGGAGATAAATTTTAACTTTTTACTTGTAGCTATCTGCTCAGGAACAAAAGGAAATGCAGCTTCTTGCATGACTCAGCTTTCAGCTTCATTTTTTCTATTGGTGGAGTGAATTGGGGTCCCAATTTTTATTTTCCTTTCACACTAGTAAAAAGCACACTCCAATGAGCTCCTGCCCCACTCCCTTACCCACACGGTGGTCACGTCTAGGGGCTGAGGATGTTGAGGATGGGGGACACTGAGGACCAGAAAGGAAGGGGCTGGGGATGAAGAAAGAACAGCCTGGGCTTCCAGGGAGGGCGGGGACTTCCCTGAGCTCCTCAAGCCCTGGCTGCCCCCAGCTCACGTAACTGCCTGTTATCCTGCACAGCAGAGGCCATTTCAAGCCGTGGGTATTTACAACAGGGCTGTGTGAGTTCTGAAACCCGCTTGTTAGGCTTTCCACCCAGCTATTCTCTTGGGGTGAGTAAAGGGCTCAGGGAGTGACACACATCACTTGCCTGCCACCAAGGCCTCCCCGGTACTGCTGGGAGTTTCTGTCACACCTCTGAAACCTACTCAACTGTCAACACATCACTCAGCAAAACAGCCCCCCACATTTCTTAGGCATGCAGCATTGTTTTTCCAAGGAACCCGAGCCAGAAGAAACCTTTGCTTTCCCATGAATGCTTTAAGGGCTTTAATTATCATGGAAAACGGCATGCAGACTATTCCAAGACACAAAGACAGCCTTCTCCACATGTTCTGAGAGAAAAGCAGACTGTCATCTGAAAGAGGAATTTATTTCCACATAATTGGCTCTATAAAGGGCATATTTGGTATCTAATTCGTTAAATAACTGATGGCCTACTGGTGCCAGGGCTGACCCCACAGGGAAAGGAATGCGTAATTAATTTACTCATTTATGATTAATGCATTTCCAGCTTTCCTTTGCTGCCACTCTTCAAGGAGAAAATTGCCCAACCCTGGGACTCTATTTCTGAACACCTAATTCATTTAAAATAAAGAAAGAAATCTGGATGACAAGCAAGAAGTCAGTTGTTAATGGAAGACCCCTGAGGCCACACCTGTCCTGTGTGCCCCTGTCCATCTCAGAAGTCTGTTTGAGAAAGGGTCTTTGCTCAGCTGTCACTAGTAAAATCCTTAATACACACTACTACATGTCTGCTTTTTAATTTTTGTTTGCTCATTTCCCGTTTTGTTTTGTTTTTTTAACCACTATGGTACCATAGGTAGGTAGGTAGGTAGGTAGGTATAGAGAAGTGAAGAAGGAAGAGAGGAAAAGGAAGAAAAAAAAAAGCATTTCAAGTGGCCCCTACGTCTTCACATAGCATAAAGGCTATTTTGAATCACACCCAACCAATCTGTTTTCAGTGAGGAAAGACAATGTAATACAAGCTGCCAACATTTTTTCCTGGTTATTCATGGTGTTTTGTGAACATCCTATTGTGTCTTTTTAATTGCTCTTTCTTGAGCTCAAATTTATGGAAAAGAGTAACTCAGTAATATGGGAACCCAAATATAGCTCTTCATTCACCCAGCACCATTTTTAAAGCAAGGCACTCCCTTATTTCCTTTTTTTTTTTTTTTCCTGTTTCTCCATCAAAACCAAGTTACCCTGTGTGCCATATTCTCTCAGTCTTACGACATAACCAAGTTCATATTTAGAAAACTGTGCTCCTCACACCTCCCAGGTGTGGTTTATATTCACCATTTGTGAGGTATATTATTCCAAGGAGGTAATATGCTGGTGTCTTTAATAGGGCACCCTCACAAATCCCCTAAATACTCTCTTATTCTATTTCCAAAGCCATCATTTTAGTCCCTTCCCAACCCTGTTTCTCAGGTCTCTGATGGCTGGGTTGGACTTTTAGCTTTTAATGGCCTCATTACACATCCTGGACAATCCCCTGTGACCGCAGGATCCCCAGAAGCAGCAGATGGGATCTTCCACATAAAGCTCATACTTAGAACCCTATAGGATCTCCTAAAATAATGCCAGCTTCCAAATGAATGTAGTCCATGTCTTTGCTTATGCTCACAGTAACCAGTGAGGAAAATGCCAATGGGAAGGTTAATCATAACCTGCTTCAAGAAGTGCATTTAGATTATTATTATTATTATTTACATTTTATAGATGAGAAAACTAGGGGTCAAGAATAAGTGTCAACCTTCATACAGCCCCATCAATGACATAAATTCATAGCTCATTGGCCACCAATTTGTAATTCTTTTTTGCTAATACTGATTCAGTAAAAAAGAAAATCAAATGTGCAGCTTGAGGAATCAAGGAGGTAAGGGGGTAAGATGTGGGCTGCACCTCAGTGCACAGAGTCCCAACACAGTTGGGTGAGAGCCCGTACAATCGGGTTCTAAGGGTTCTTGAATGCACACCTTGGCAAGATCCCCAACAATCATAGTTCTAAGACCTGTACCCTTAGCAGATGTCCTAAACCCTTGGGCATGACCACTGTCATCTCCCTATAGCAAAGGTTCACAAACCCAGGCTGCACATGAGAATCACCTGGGAGCTTTTAACATATGCAAATATCCAGTTACCAAGAGGTTCTGATTTGGTTGGTCTGGGGTGGGGCCCAGGCATTAGTGTCAGTTAAAGCCTCCCAGTGGTTCTCATGGTTAGCCAGGGTTCAGAACCACTGGTCTGCAAACAGTCTTGGCCCACTGCTACCATGAATGGTCAGGATGACTGCTTACTCTCTCTTCTGTGTCTCTCCTGGGGCCTGTCCTCTCAAGTTTTTTTTAGCAATTCCTTCTATGAAGGCCTTCCAAAATCACCTTCTCTAATTTCATTCCAATTAATAAATTTGAGCTTTTTCACATGGAGTGGGGAGCAGTGAAAGGACTGTGGACAAAGGGAAATTTTGCATTATTATTTATCACGGAAAATTTATGTAGTATTCACAGTGTGCTGGAATAAAGGATTTCAAGATTGCCTTATCTGGTTTTCAGCGGCTATGAGCACAGTTAGTCATGCGGTTTTATGCTCCTCTGTTTAACTGCCTGTGAAGTTAATAGGTAGATGCAATGCTGGAATTGATTTGGTTCAACTCTGAACTCAATGTATGGCTTCTGAAGAGAAGAGCAATTGTCGCCTTTAAGATTGCAAAAATCCAATTAAGTATCACTCTCCCCTGCCACTCGATAGACTTAGACCCTGGAAGTAATGTTAATGACGCCACACTAACATCCAGGACAATCACCATGCCCCTTTTACTGAAATCACACCAGAGCCACTGATTATATAGAAAGTGCGAGAATTTTAATGCAACCCCCTGGCTTTCAGTTGTCAAACAAAATGCTATGAGAGGCAGGGACTGATGAGGGCCAGACAATAAATCAAAAAAGAAAAATGTGCCATTATTCTGTTTTCTTTTTCAAAGAAGTAGTATTCAAGGTCAGCAAAACAGACACAGACATTTTCCCCCAGAGATGTGTCCTTTGGGATCCACTGCCCCAGTGTCCATGCCCCTCCGTTCATTCTCCACTGTAATTAAGATATATGTACTTTTCTGGGCTTTGAGAGTTGCTGACAGACAGCTCAACTGCCAACAAAGAATAAATTGCCAGAGGCGGATGCTCAATGTTAGACGGCGCCCCAGGCAATGCGAGGCTGTGCAGCTACACCTGAGACCTAGTCAGACTACAAAGCAGGGCGTTAAACCATTTCAAGACACACACAAACTGGCATTTGGTTTATATTGCGGTCTCCCCTTTAAAAGATAGGGATAAACGGATTTTCCCAACACTGAGCAACTTCAGCTGATCCATGCCACTTGCCCCACTAGGTCCCAGCAGTCAAACCCCAGGCCTCTTCAAGGACCTCTTTCCTCCTCAGACTGGCTGAGAATGGGCCTGGTTTCTTTTCTGCTCCAAAACATGGGTCTGATTGCTCACACTGAGTGAAAGCAAAACCAGATGACTGGGATGGGCTGAACTGTGTGCCCCTACAATTCACGTGTGGAAGCTCTAGCCACCAGTACCTCAGAATGTGGCTGTATTTGGAGATGGGAACTTCAAAGAGATTCCATTTAAATGAGGCCATTAGAGTGAGCCCTCATCGAATCTGATCAGTGTCCTTGTAAGAGGAGGAAATTCAGACATACAGAAGAGACACCAAGGATGTGCGCACAGGAGAAAAGACCACGTGAGGACCCAGCAGCAAGTTGGCCGTCCACGAGCCAAGGAGACAGGCCTCAGGAGAAACTCAACTTGCTGACCCCTTGATCTTGGGCTTTCAGCCTCCAGAACTGTGAGAAAATACATTTCTGTTGTGTAAGCCCCTGGTTTGAGATACTTTATTGTGGCAGCTCTAGCAAACTAATCCAGGGGCCCCCATATTGATGTAATTGAATATAATATTGAAATACAAATCTGAAGATACAGATGTTTTTGTTGTTGAGGAAGGCAGAGTGAGTGCTCTCCATCAGGCCACTGTGTACTTTGCAGACAGCAGACAGCTTTCTCATCTACACTAAGAAGAAGCTTCAAGAGAGAGCTGGCTGTGAGAAGAGATGGTGCTCCCTCAGTGACCTCTTGAGACACAGCTGTTCGTAAAGACAGGAGGGAACCTCCACCAGCCTTGGAAAGTGTTCTTGGGTATTTGCCAGACCTTGAAAAATCCAAATTCAATCACAAAAGTGACAGCTATTCCACAGACAGAGACAATGCTCCATTTGGGCTAGTGGGGGCCTGAGAAGGTGTCCCACAATCTTCACTTCAGTAGTGGGTAAAAGTAAGACATAGCTAATCATTTCAGAGAACTCTGAGACAAAGTACCGTCAGAATAGTCTGTTGTCATCCCTCGGACTCAAGAACAGCTTGAGATGTGAGCAGCTGCCGCCCAGCATTGCCAAGGACTGATTGTAGCACACACGCGAGATGACCGGGGCCCGAGGGAGGAATCTCTCAGGGACCTGCCGCACACAAGCCCATCCAGATCCTGCCTCCAGAGGCATCCCTTACCTTGGACCCTAAGTCACGTCTGCAACACTAAAAGTTTCTTACAAAACTTTATTTTCTTGTAAGGCGATGCCATGAGTGATATGAGGCGCCATCTGACTCAAATGTACCTGTATTTACCAACCAGAAAATATTTTCCAGACAAATGTAAGTAACCTTTGCCCCAATGTCCAACTGGAGATGAGGAGAGGTTGACAGAGGGTAGGTAAAAGAAGAGCCATATATCAGTTCACCAGAGTCATTACCATGTTCAATTTCCCAATGTATTGCCTCGTCAGATTTGCAAAAAATTTCCCTGGCTTTCCAGAGTAATGTTCATTGGTGCCGCAAGCCACAAGACCGAGAATTCACCAGGTTCACAGCTGGGCCAGAGTCCTGCCTGGCTTAGTCTGTTCAGGATGCTATAATAAAATATCATAAACTGGGAGCTTATAAACCACAGAAATTTCTCACAGTTCTGGAGTCTGAGAAGTTCAAGATCAAGGCCCTAGAAGATTCAGTATCTGGTGAGGACCAGCTTTCTGGTTCATAGATGGTGCTTTCTTGCTCTGTCTTCACACGGCAGAGACGCTAACAAGCTCCCTTGGTCCTCTTGTATAAGGGCACTAATCCCATTCACGAGGGCTTTGCCCTCATAACTGAATCACCTCCCAAATGTCCCTGTCTTCTAATATCATCCCCTTAGGGGGTTAGCATCTCAACACATTAATTCTGAGGGGACACAACATTCAGATCAAAGCACTGCCATTAATGACCCCATGTAGATCTCTCCTTTAGGCTACTTACTCTACCTGTCAGTTCTTTTCAATTTAAACAATTTCATAAACAACTCCAATTTAACAACTTCTACCTTAGAGTATTTCATATTAAATTACCTTAAAATATAAGCTGGCCTCACTTTGTTCTGTAATTCCTCTCTTCATTTTTCCTTGGACTCCCATTCTAGCTTTACATATAACATTATTTTGGTCAATATTCAATTTGTCATCACTTCTAAACTGTATTTTCAGTTTCTGGACTCCACATTATTGTCTACTCCATAGATGAGGGGCCAAGGAATCCTTGAATACATCGAAGAGGTCCTATTTCAAGGCTCCTTGTAGATCACCTTGCAAAGTCATTTTGTGCTTTACCTATTCACACATACATAGAAGTATATTTGCCCCATTTTGCAGGCTTTGAAAGATGGCTTTTCTGTGTACAAATTTCCCTGAAGTGGGAACTTCTTTGTATTATTTTCTAGGAGGAAAAGTGCTTCCTTCTTTAGCCTTCTTAGAAAGCAGTTTTTCTGAGAACACTTAATTTTGGAGGGGGCACCTAAATTCTTTGAAAAACATTTTTACTGGTTTAAAATTTCTTTTTGATTCATGTTCCTTTTGTTTGCTTGTTTGATGCCATGGGATATGATATAGTTTGGATGTGCATACCCGCTCAAATCTCATGTTGAAATGTAATCTCCAGTACTGGAGGTGGGGCCTGGTGGGAGATGATTGGGTCATGAGGGTGGATTTCTCGTGAATGGTTTAGCACCAACCCCTTGGTGTTGTTCTCATGATAGGGAGTGAATTCTCACAAGATCTGCTTATTCAAACGTGTGTGGCATCTTCCCCACCCCACCGTTCTCTCTTCTGCTTCTGCTCTGGCCATGTGGTGCCTGTGCCCCCTTCATCTCCTGCCATGATTGTAAGTTTCCTGAGGCCTCCCCAGAAGCTGAGCAGATGCCAGCATCATGCTTCCTGCACTGCCTGCAGAATCATGAACCAATTAAACCTCTTTCCTTTATAAATTACCCAGTCTCAGGTATTTCTTTATGGCAATGTGAGAATGGTCTAATACAGAGTAATACCTTGACTTCCTACTACTTTACAGTTTTATCATTCCTCATATGGGGTCTGGAAGGGAAAAGAAAAATATCTCTGCAAACTGTCATACAGCCATATCTCACCATGCACTTGATCTGATTTACTCTTATCTTGCTTTGCGAGGATGCCTGACAAATCCTTCTCAGATTTGGATGGCTTTTCTTAATTGATTTCTCCTGAGTTTCTAAAACTATCTGTCCCTTGATCTTCTCAATAATCCATCTTCCTACTCCAGCCAAAGCTGCACTGTCCATTACATACCTGGTCAGTTTAACTATACCTGATGTAAATGACGAGTTGATGGGTGCAGCACACCAACATGGCACAAGTATACATATGTAACAAACCTGCACGTTATGCACATGTACCCTACAACTTAAAGTATGATAATAATAAATAAATTAAAAAAAAAAAGAAAGCTTACAAATACTGCAAGTCTAAAAAAAAAAAAAAAAAAATTTCTTAGACTTTACCATGTTAGTAAGATCAGCTACCTTATTTATTTGATATATGTAAAATCTTTACTTTGCTTTTCCTAAACATTTCCCAGTTGTGATAACTTAAGTAAATGGTAAGATTTATCTCATTTGTAAAATCTTTACTTTGCTTTTCCTAAACATTTCCCAGTTGTGATAACTTAAGTAAATGGTAAGATTTATCTCATTTGAGCTCTGCCATAAAATGCCAGTGGAAGAAGTACTATTCTGATTATTTTGTATGAAGTAACTGAGGGCTCAAAAAAGAGAGTTCACTTTTCTGGGGCAGTGAAGCCAGAATTCAAGTCCCGGCAGTGGCACCAAAGCTGCATTCTTAATCTCTAGCTTGAACACCATGACTGGGGAGAACAGGGATATTTAAGTGATTAGATCAACAAACTATTGATACATGCTTAGAGACTGTTCAAACACCCAACACAACATCCACTCAAGGTGACCCAAGGGAGGCATGACGGAATGGTAACTGGAAAAAGAAACTGACACTCAGTAATCACACTGTGTTCTGGAAAGAAAGAATATGCTGATGAAAAGTGGGTCGTTACCTCTGCTTGTTATCCACAGCAAGAAACCCAAAGGAAAAACATAATCAGGGTGCAGCAGCATTATCCAGGGGAGAGATGCCCAGGCTGAGCTTCACAAGTGTTTATGAACGTGAGTGTAGCAGACAGATGCCATAGTGAAAACGGATGCAGGCAGACACCTCCACACTGGCCTGGGAGCCCCCACAGCACCCCAGAGAAAGGCAGGCGGCTCCTGGAGGAGTGGGAGGCCTCAAGCAACCACAGCTTGGAGTAGGTGGGTGATTACACCAGGTGCTGTGAAAAGCACTTGACATATATCACCTTACTTAATCATTTCAACAACGCTATGATGTATTATTATTCCTAAGTTGGGGTGTAATTGCATAAGTTCACACAGATAAGAAATAGCTGAAACTCTATACATGAAGTAAATGTGCTTTTCTTAATAGCCTGTGTATCTGCAGGCAGATAAATGGGTTCTCTACATTTCTCTGCCTGCAGATATACAGGCTATTTTTTAAAAGTGCGTTCCTGCGTCCTCAAATCTGCTAGTTTGAGAGAATCCTGTAGCATCTGAGAAACAGTTCAGGGATCCATGCTCAGTTCTATGGGGTGTGGGGAGGGGTCAATGTAGAGACCTTGTTTCCAGTGGAAGCCAGAAAAGTTCATATTCCACAAAAAGGAGTCTTAACAGAAAGTCCAGGCTGACTTGAATCACCCTGTGCTGATTCAGAGCTTTCCTCGGATCAGCTGGAGAACTTTAGAAAATACTGAGAAATACTGAGAAAATCTCCTCCACCAAAGATTGTAACTTAATTGGTCCAGGATGCAGCCAGAGCCTGGAGGATGTCTTAAAGCTCCCCAGTGATTCTAATGTGCAGCCATGGATGAGAAACACAAGGAGCCTTTCAGATTCCTTCATTAAGTTTAAGATTGGCCTCCATAAACTGAAAGAGAATGTCCTCAGTCAAGGGGCTCCCAGGTGGAAGGGGAAAATAAGGAGTGGAACAGGGAGCTAAGCTGGTCAAGAAGAAAAAGTTCATATCCGAGAGCTTTTATTTTTCTTCCTTCTAAAAATGTTAACAGGTGTGGCAAAAAAAAATATTGATTAAAGAAGATATGTTATGTTTTCTTACCAAACTGACAACATTGTATGATACTACCCTTTGGTACTGGTGAGAATAAAGTGCTAAGGGTTCTCTCGTTTACTGAAGATTGAAATGCAAACTCTACAGTCTTTAGGGAAAGAGACTTGGCAACATGTATCAAGAACCTTAACAGCACCCGGAGCTTTATATATGCATGGAAGACAGGTAAGGAAAGATATACACCAAATTAACAGTGATTTTCTCTGGGTGGTAGGATTTCAGGTGAATTTTGTTTCTCTGCTTTTACATACCTATGTTTTCTATATTTTACACAGTGAGTATGTCTTGCTTTGGAGAGGGGAGTGAAATGTAAAAATAATATTTTGTTAAAAGCTTTGTACCTATGGCATGACTTTTACACTCATGTATTTCCCATCAGTTCTTCTCCACCACTCCAATTTTGCTTTTTGGGGCTCGTAAGTCATTTGCAACCAAATCTGACTGCACGCTGATCCCCTGTAGAATGGAGCACACAGCCCCAGGTTGTGTTTCCCAGATTCTTCAGGATTCTCTCAAATAAGATTTGGGATTTGTAGATATAGCATTCTCCATTTATCTGCCTATACAGATACACATGCAAAAAAAATAAAAAAATACACAGCACATGTCATAATGCCTTGTTCAGTAGGATTGCTTCATTCTGAAGCCCAAACATTCATTAAGAGCATGGACTCAAAATAAATGAGGTTAGTCCAGCCACTGTGGAAAGCAGTGTGGAGATGTCTCAAAGAACTTAAAATAGCGCCACCATTCAACTCAGCAATCCCATTAATGAACATATACCCAAAAGAAAATAAATCACTCCACCAAAAAGACACATGCACTCTTATGCTCACTGTTGTACTGTTCACAATAGCAAAGACACGGAATCAACCCAGATGCCCATCAATGGTACACTGGATAAAGAAAACATGGTTCATATACACCAGAAAATACTACTAAACATCCATAAAAAAGAATGAAATCCTGTCTTTTGAAGCAACATGGATGGAGCTAGAGGCCATAATCCTAAGCAAATTAATGGAGGAAAGAACCAAACACTGCATGGTCTCACTTATAAATTGAAGCTAAACATTGAACACACATGGACATAAATATTGGAACAATAGACACTTGGACTTCTGAAAGGTGGAGGGAGGGGGGTAGGTTTAAAAATTACCTATCAGGTAGTACACTCACTACCTGGGTGACTCACTCCATACTCCACACCTCAGCATCACCAACATTCCCATGTAACAAATCTGCACAGGTACCCCCATACCTAAAATAAAATTGAAAGTTTTAAAAAATCATATTATGCCCCATAAATGTACAAAATTATTATTTGTCAATTAACATTAAAAACAAATATTTTAAAATGATGTTAAAAAATTAAAAATAAGTTTTAAAAAAAGAGCAGGGACTCTGAAGTCAGAGGTCTGGTTGGAATCTGAGTGGTGTGAACTTGGGCAAATTAATGAACCTTTCTGTGCCTCAGTTCACTAAAATATAAAGCGGCGTTAAGAAGAAAAGCTACCCCAGGGAACAGAGATGAGTTGCACTGAGTTTAGCAGGCGTCAGCCCTTGTTCTGCCGCAAGGTAGAACTTCATTGCTGTATGATCTGGAACACATCTCAACCTCCCTGAGCTTCAGCTTCCTCACCAGTAAAAGTTGGATGATAATAATAAACCTTCCCCTCTCACTTCATAGTGTGAGGCCCAACTGAAACAGTGTATGAAGACTCTAAAGGGCTGTGCAAATGCCAGTTATTATTATCATTATTATTATTATTATTATTATTATTATTATATTATTTTGAGATGGAGTCTCACTCTGTTGAGAGGCTGGAATGCAGTGGTATAATCTCAGCTCACTGCAACCACCGCCTCCTGGGTTCAAGCGATTCTCCTGCCTCGGCCTCCTGAGTAGCTGGGATTACAGGTGCCCGCCACCACACCCGGCTAATTTTTTTGTATTTTTAGCAGAGATGGGAGTTTCACCATGTTGGCCAGGCTAGTTTCAAACTCCTGACCTCAAGTGATCTGTCTGCCCTCGGCCTTCCAAAGTGTTGGGATTACAGACGTGAGCCACCGTACCCAGCAGTTATGATTTTTATCAGTTTGTATTACATTCTCTCATCTGTGATCCTCTCATCCCCCATGGTTATACAGAAGCCAAGAGTAGGGTTGGGCAGCTTATATTTTGAAGGAAGCAAAGAGGCCCAGCGCCTTCCACTACCCTCATCACTGTCAAAACAAATGAGTGACTTTGGCAGTATTTCAACTCTGCGATGTGTGCTGAGCCTCAGAAACCTGGCAGGGCACAGTAATCAGTCACACACCTGAGGTGACTGCTGAACTTTGTGGCTTTTAACTAGAAACCCACACAGCTCTGCCCAGATGACCGTGCTGGCACAGTGGGCATGGATATAACTCCACAACACTTGAGTTTTAAAATGTCACATTTCTACAGCTTTCTAAATCAAATAAAAAACTGCTCTGAACATTCACCCACCAGGAACTGCAAGGAAATTCCATCTCTGTCACTATAGCAACGCTCTAGTCCCCTCCATGGGGTCTTACAAGATTCCCTGACTAACAGGACACCCAGTGCAAAGGTCGTGAGCTTCAGTCCAAAGTAACGTCTGTCCCTTGAAGCTGCAAACAAGCCTAGCCAGCTTTGAGCTGGATTCTGTTCTGGGTGGACTCAGAGAGAGACCCCTGGCCTGGGTGCTGTGGAATGTAAGACAATGGACTCAGCATTGTACACAGACTTTGTCCGTTTCCTAAAAATAGCTGGGCAGGAAGGCAGAAAGATTAGGAACCCACAGCCAGAGGCTGGACAACCACTACACCCAGTTTATTTACGCAGCAAAAGTTTTATTTGTTTGTTTGTTTGTTTGCATGCTGTGCAAAGTTCCTCTTGCATATTAGTACCAACCTAGTATCTACTGAAGAATTACTTTGTGTTCAGGAGGGATGGAGGCTCGGCCACTCCAGCCAGTGGGGGGTGACTTGTAAAACTCAGGGAGGAAAGGGGGTGCCTTATGGTTACACCTCAGCAACCTGTAAAAGAGCCGTTTGTAAAGGATTCTGATGACATGCATTTGAAAGGAGACCCAGTATTTGTCCAGTAAGATGTTCAGGATCCATCATTTTACTGAGACAATTTTTCTCTGTCAATTTATGTAACATGAGGTTTTGTCTATTAAGGGTTGGGGAGAGAAGGCCATCAACACAAGGCAAATGAAATTCCCCTAAGAGCCAGTTCTAGACAGGAAGCTTTGTAATTTTTCCAGATTCAAATGATCAATTAAATTGTTCCAGCCAGGCACAGTGGCTCATGCCTGTAATCCCAGCACTTTGGGAGACAGAAGAGAGCAGATCACCTGAGATTGAGAGTTCGAGATCAGCCTGGCTAACACGGTGAAACTCTGCCTCTACTAAATATACAAAATAAGCTGGGTGTGGTGGCACATGCCTGTAATCCCAGCTACTCAGGAGGCTGAGGCAGGAGAATCACTTGAACCCAGGAGGCGGAGGTTGCAGTGAGCCGGGATCTCGCCACTGCATGCCAGCCTGGGCAACAGAGTGAGACTCCGTCTCCAAAAAAAAAAAAATTGTTCCAAAATGGAGATTTATATTTAAGCTTTCTAACTGTCTCTGACTTGCTTTCTCATCAGCCATCTTCCTCAAATGGCTATAAATCAGACCTTGCCATTCAGTGCTTAAAACCCTCCAGCAGCCTTCCATACAGTCAGGAGACAATCCAAATTCTTTCCATAAGGTGGCCCTGTTACCTCTCTGAGTTTATCTCCTGTTGTTTCTTTCCCCCAATGCCATTCACTTTGCTTCAAACGTGGCACCATCCTTGCTGTTCCACTGACATTCAGGCACACTCCTGCCTCAGGGCCTTTTCACGTGCCATTCCCTTTGTATGAAATGCTCTTTCCACAGATAGTCACATGCTTTCTACCTCATTTTAGTCAGGTCTTTACTGAGATGTCACCTCAGTGAGGCTTTCCACCACCACTATGTACGTAGTGGCTGCACTAGTTTACATTCCCACCAATGGGTATAACAGTTCTTTTATCTCCACATCCTCATCAATATCTGTTATTTTTTGTCTTTTTAATATAGTCATTCTAACTGGGGTAAGATGATATCTCATTGCGGTTTAAATTTTCATTTCTCTGATGATTAGTGGTGTTCAGCATTTTTTCATATACCTGTTGGCCATTTGTATGTCTTCCTTTGAGCAATGACTATTCATGTGCTTTGCTCACTTTTTAATGGGATTGAGTTTTTTTTCCTATTGAGTTGTTTGAGTTCCTTGTATAGTTTCTACATTAGTCATGTGCCGAGATTCATCTTGTCAGATGAATAGTTTGCAAATATTTTCTCTCATTCAACAGGTTGTCACTTCACTTTGTTGATTGTTTCCTTTGCTGTGCAGAAACTTTTTAATATAATATAGTCCCATTTATCTATTTTTGTTTGGTTGCCCATACTTTTGAGGTCTCAGTCATAAATTATTTGCCTAGACCAATGTCTAGGAGAGATTTCCCTAGGTTTTGTTTCAGTATTTTTATAGTTTGGGGTCTTATGTTTAAGTCTTTAATCCATTTGGAGTTTATATTTAAATATGATGAGAGACAAGGATCCAGATTCATTCTTCCGCATGTGGCTATCCAATTTTCCCAGGACCTTTAGTTGAAGAGGGTATCCTTTTCCCAATGTGACTTCTTGTTGACTTTGTTGAAAATCAACTGGCTGTAAATAAGTGGCGTTATTAATAGTTTCTCTTATTCTGTTCCACTGGTCTACATGTCTATTTTTATACCAATATCATGCTGTTTGGGTTACTATAGCCTTGTAATACATTTTGAAGTCAGGTAATGTAATGCCTCCAGCTTTGCTGTTCTTCCTCAGAATTGCTTTTGCTATTTGGGCTTTCTTTTGGCTCCACATGAATTTTAGGATTGTTTTTTCTAATTCTGCTAAGAGTTACATTGGTATTTTCATAGGAATTCCATTGAATCTATAGATTGGGGCAATATGATCATTATAACTATATTAATTCTTCAAAACCATGAACACTGATGTGTTTCCATTTATTTGTGTCATCATCAATTTTTTATCACTATTTTATAGTTTTCCTTGTAGATATCTCTCATTTCCGAAGATAATCTCCTAGGTTTTTGTTTTGTTTTGTTTTGTTTTATTGTAGGTATAGTAAGTGGTGCTGCTTTCTTGATTTCTTTCTCAGCTAGATCATTATTGGTGTATAGAGATGCTACTGATTTTCGTACATAGATTTTGTATCCTGCAACTTGACTGAATTAATTTATCAAATATAAGAGTTTATTGGTGGATTCTTTAGGTTTTTGTAGATATAAGATCATATCATCAGCAAAGAGGGACAATTTGACTTCTTTTCCAATTTGGATGCTTTTTTCCCTTTCTCTTGCCTAATTGCCCTGGCAAGGACTTCTAGTACCATGTTGAATGGAAGTGGTGAAAGTTGGCATCTTTGTCTTTTTCCAGTTTTTAGAGAAAAGGCTTTCAACTTTTCCCCATTCAGTATTATGTTACCTGTGGGTTTGTTCCATATGGCCTTTGTTGTTTTCTATCCTCAGTTATAGAATTTTTATAATGAAGAGATGTTGAATTTTATCAAATGTTTTATCTGTGTCTACTAAGCTAATCATATGGTTTTTGTTCTTCATCCTGATGATGTGATGATGTATCACCTTTATTGATTTGCATATATTGAACTATCTCTTGTATTCCTGGGGAAAGTCTCACTTGATCATTGTATATTGTCTTTTCAATGCACTGTTGGATGTGGTTTGCTAGTACTTTTTTGATTATTTTTGTGTCAATGTTCATCAGAGATACTGGCCTGAAATGTTTTTGTTGTTGTGGTTTGTCTTTATCTGGCTTTAGTATCAGGGTGATACTGGCCTCATAGGATGAGTTGGAGAGAATTCCCTTCTCTGAGACATTGTTGGAATAGTTTTAAGAGAATGGTATTTTTCTTCTTTGTATGTTTAGTAGAGTTCAACTGCGAATCCATCCACTCCTGAGCTTTTCTTTGTTTGGAGACTTTTTATTACCGATGGAATCTTGCTACTCAATATTGGTATGTTCAAGTTTCTATTTGTTCCTGATTACATCTTTGTAGGTTGTATGCTTCTAGGGATTCATCTGTTTCCTCTAAGTTTTCCAGTTTCTCAGCATATAATTGTTCATAATAGTCTCTGATGATCGTCTGTATTTTTCAGGTATGAGAAAAAGGGTATATTTCCTTTTTCATTTTGTTTATTTGGGTCTTCTCTCCTCTTTTTTTTTGTTACTTTAGCTAGTGGTTTATCAATTTTGTTTATCTTTTCAAAGAACTAATTTTGTTGATGCTTTGTGATGTTTTCAGTCTCATTTCATTTAGTTCTGCTCTGATCTTTATTACTTCTTTTCTTCTGCTAATTTTGGATTTGGTTTGTTCATGCTTTTCTACTTCCTTAATATGCACTGTTATACTGTTAGTTCATAATCTTTCTACCTTTTCAATGTAGGCATTTATTGCTATAAAGGTCCCTCTTAGCACTGTTTTTGCTATGTCCCACAGGTTTTGGTATGTTATGTTTTCATTTTCATTTGTTTCAAGAAATTTTTTGATGTCCATACTAATATATTCATTGAACCAGTGATCATTCAGGTGCAAGTTGTTTAGTTTCCACTTATTTGGACAGTTTCCAAAGTTCCTTTTTGTGTTAGTTTCTAGTTTTATTCCATTGTGGTCCAAGAAAATAACTGATATGATTTTGATATTTTTAAATTTGTTGACACTTGTTTTGTGGCCTATCATATGGTCTGTCCTACAGATTATTCCATGTGCTGATGTAAAGAATGTATATTCTGCAATTGTTGAATAAAATATTCTGTAAGTGTCTATTAGGACCATTTTGTCTAAAGTTCAGTTTGAACCCACTGTTTCTTTGTTGATTTTCTGTGTTGATGATCTATCTAATGCTGAGAATGGCGTATTGGAGGCTCCCATTATTACTGTATTGCAGTCTATCTGTCTCTTTAGATTTAGTAATATTTGCTTTATGATAATGGGTACTCTAGTGTTGTATGCATATATTTAGAATTGTTATGGCCTCCTGCTGGATTGATCCCTTTGTCATTATATAATGACCTTATTGGTCCTTTTTTAACTGTTGTTGATTTAAAGACCTTTTCATCTGATATAACTATAGCTATCCCTGCCTGGTTTTGCTTTCCATTTGTGTGGAATATATTTTTCTATCCCTTTACTCTTAGTCTATATGTGTCTTTACTATTAAGGTTAGTTTCTTGTAAGCTGCATATAGTCAGATGATAAGGTTTTTTTTTTTTGTTTACTTTTATCCATTCAGCCACTCTATGTCTTTTAAGTGGAGAATTTATTTACATTAGAGGTTATTATTGATATGTGAGGCTTTTTTTCCTGTCTTCTTATTGTTTTCTGGTTGTTTCATATATTATTTGTTCCTTTCCTTTTTCTTACTATTGTCATTGTGGTTTAATCGATTCCTCTAAAGGTTATCATTTGAGTCCTTTCTTGTCCTCCTTTGTGTAATTGCTTTGCTAGTGAGTTTTATACTTCTGTGTGTTTTCATGATGGTAAATGTACTTCACTTCCAGGTTTAGGAATCCTTTGTGCATTTCTTGTAGGACTGCTCTAGTTTTAATGAATTCAGTCACACTTGTTGTCTAGCAAGGATTTTATTTCTCCTTCATTGGAGGAGGATAATTTTGCTTGGCTGAAAGTTTCTTTCTTTTAGCACTTTGAATATACCATCCCATTCTCTTCTGTCCTGTAAGGTTTCTACTGAGAAATCCAATGTTCATCAAATTGATTTTCCTTTATAGGTAAGTAGACACTTTTCTCTTGCTGTTTTATAGAATTTGGTCTTTGTCTTTGACTTTGAACTAAAATGTGCCATGGAGAAGACCTTGTTGTATTATATCTGCCTGGAATACTTAGCCTTCTGTATCTTGATGTCTAAGTCTCTAGTTAGACTTGAGAAGTGTTCATCTGTTATTTCATTAAGTGGGTTTTCCACTCCTTTGTCTCTTCAGTCTCAGTAATATCAATCATTGAAATATTCAATCAGTTTATGTTGCTCCAAATGTGATTAGTGCTTTGCTCATTTTTTTTTAATTCTTTTTTTAAAAAACTTTTGTCTGACTGGATTACTTCAAAAAACTTTCAAAAGTTGTGGGACCCAAGACTTATATTCAAGTTCTGCGATTCTTTCTTCTGTCTGATCTACTTTATTGCTGACGATTTCAAATGTATTCTGTATTTTTTTCAATGAATTCTTCAGTTCCAGAATTTTTATTTTGGTTCTTTTTAAAAATATCTATCTCTTTTGTAAATTTCTCATTCATATCCTGAATTGTTTTCCTAATTTATTTGTATTGTTTTTCAGAATTCTCTTATATCTAACTGAGCTTCTTTAAAATCAATATTTTGAATTCTTTATCAGAGACTTTGAAAACTTATTTTGATTCAAAATCAAATTACTAGAGAATTATTGTGTTCCTTTGGAAGTGTCATATGTCTTTGCTTCTTCATATGCCTTGTGCCCTTATGTTAATATCTGTGCATATGGTGTAATGGTTGTTTCTTCCTATTTTTGAATTTACTTGGCAAGGCATAACTTTTTCCTGAAGATGTATCTATGGCATTGGTTATATAGGACACATTGACTTTGATTCTCAATACATGCAGTAGTGTAGTCTCTGTACGATTTCTTTGGCTCTAAACATTGTCAGTGGTGTCTGTGATATCCTCAGGAGGTTAGGGCATGGTTATTAGTGGAGGCTGTAGTGAAGTTTTGCTGAGGACTGAAATGCCAGGTGGGCCAATCTTCAATCTCTGGTGGTGGTAGTGGTGGGATGAGTATGCCTATCTTTGTGCCCCAGGGTGGTATACACTGGCACCTGTGTTACAGTCACTGACAGGCCAGGTCTTGAGCCTTCAGGTGACTTGCTTGGATGTCAGCAGTGGCAGTGGTGGACTGAGTAGGTGGGCAGGTGCTTAGGCCTCTGTGCAGCCAGTATGGGATGAGGAATGGCCACAGCAGTGGCGGGACGATTCTCTGGGTCCTGAATGGTATCTATTGATGTTGGCAGAGGCTGCGATGAGCTGAGTAGACCAGTCCCCAGGTCCTCAGGTGGTGCTTGCAAGTAGGTGCAAGCTGAGGTGATAGCAGCCAGGAGTTTAATTCCAACCTTAGGCCCCTAGGAGAAGTGCCCAGGTGCCCAAAGTTGTGGATGGGGTTGGCAATCCCCAGGACCTGGGGCTATATGCTCTGTCTGAGAGGGGATAAAACTGGGCTGGACAGGCTTGTGCTCAGGCCCCCCAGTGGTGGCAGCAGGCACCAGTCATCATTGGCAGGGGTGGAGCAATCCTCAGGCCCTAGGCAGAATGCTGAGGTGAGGGGTGGTAGCAGCTGCACTGAAGCCCTGCCACTGGGAGGATGGGGCTGCCCTTGGTGACCACAGCCTGGGCCAGTGGGTAAGGAACATGTGTCCCTTTCACACACTAGTTCCAGCAGGGCTTGCTCCCACCCTGGTGGTGGTACTTCATGCCTAGCTCATACATCAACCCCAGCTGCAGGAGCCTCTGCCAAGCTGACAACCAAATTCCAGATGCAACTCACATCCTGCTCGCTTCCTGGCACCAGCAGCTGCAGCCCACACCTCACTCATTTCTTAGCCCTGCCTGTGGTAGCACTCCCAGCATGCTCCCCAGCCTCAGGAACAATAGCTCACATTTCTGTAATGCCTCAGTTCTGGCACCATTGGGCCCCAGAACAGTGTGCAGTCTGCCAAAGACTAGGTTTGAAAATGGCATCTTGCTGTATTATCTGCTTAGGTCTCAGAAAAGGTGTGGGACCCAGCAGTGGGAACTGGAGCAGTGACATCCCGTGGTCTTCCAGCAGCTCACTGGGTTTGTTTCAGGGGTTAGGAGGTTCACGTGGTTCTCCCATGGCCAGAATTGTACAGTTCCATGGTGGGGCTGTGGGCTACTGGAAGGGTCTCTCACTCACCCTTTCCCCACATTGGGAAGTTGCTCTAAACCAACAAATGTCTAGGGGGATTAAATTGCCCATTCGCATTTCAGTTACATTCATGGAAAATGTACAAATTAGGGAACTGAAGACTCTACTCCATGGGCTCCATTTTCTTAATAAGTAAATTAAGGTAACTGGATTAGATACAGGATGATAAGCCCTTCTGGTTTAAGCAAAATTTTAAAACCTTCACGGACTTTATATTCTAGCAAAGAACATAGATAGTAAGCAAATAATCACAAATGTGGTGAATATTTACACAAGACTTATACGCATATAACACAGGGGCTCAACTTGGCAAGGGGGTATGTAGTTATAGTTGAATAATACTTGCCTTTGAAAGACATATTTTAAATATTCGTGCCAAGACCTGAAGTAGCTGGGAAAGGGGGGGTCAGGGAAAAGGAGTTGGAAGAGTCCATTCCCAGCAGAAGGGGCAGTGTGTGTGAAGCCCCAGAGTGGGAGAGAGTCTACATTAGATCCAGAGGGCAGCAGGTAGAGCAAGAGGGCTAGGCAGGGTTGGAGTATACAAGGTCTTGTTGCTTATGACAAAAATATGGGGCATTACCCTATAGGCAATTGGAAGCCTCTGCAGGAACTAAACAGGGGAATGTCATTAAAAGATGATCTGCCTGCAGAAGAGAGAGAGAATGGATGGGAAGAGGGTGACACTGAGGTCAGCAGTCCAGTTGGGGGGTTAAGGTGATAATCCAGGAGAAAGACCAGGGTCACAGCAATGGGATGCAGAGAAGCAGGCAGATTCAAGAAAGATATATGTAAAAAAGAATGAACAAGACTTGGTGAGATTGACAGGCTATAGCAGGTAAGGGGAACAGAGGGGCCAAGGAAGACTTGACCTTTCTTCTTTGTGTAACATAGTAGATGTTGATATTTACTGAGATCAGATACTGGGAGAAGAAAACAGATTTGAAGGAACATATGGTGAACTCTATTTGGGCCAGATTTTGGCCAAATTTGTAAGGCAACCACACAGAGAAGCCAAATAGATAGTTGGATAGATAGGCCTAGATCTCAGAATAAAGGTCTAGGCTCTGTTGTTTACTAGATGGCAAGATTAATAGATTCTAGAAGAGCGTAAGAGCCAATATTATTCCAACAGTCAGCAAATTGACCTTTAGTTCAAGGTGGGAGATGCCATAAGCTCTCCCAGAAGCAAAGAGACTTAAGGGCAGTGACAGGTAATTCCATGTGCCTAATGCCAACTAGGCAATGATCTAACCTCGGTTCTCTAACAGTAGAACATGCTCATCTAAACCAAAGACTCAAGAGTCATTGGAGAACTGAATTATGGCAGCTTACATTTATTAAACCAATATTACATAACAAGCGTACATATTACCTTATTTATTAATGTGGGGATAATCATTATAAATAGTTGTTGATATAACCCTGAGTTCATATTATCTATCTTTTTGTTGGGTTATTATGTTATCTCACTCAATCCTCAGAACAACTGTATGAGGTAGGCATTATCATCAACCCCATTTTATACATGAAGAAACTAAGTTTCGAAATTATGAATGACCAAGGGAGTGCAAATGCCATGATGCAAACCCAGACCTGTCGGACTCCATAGCTCTCCTCCTCATCTCTAGGAAAGACATTTCCAGAAAGTTAACCTAACAGATGGATTTTTTTTCTTTCCCTGAGGTTTAAGAAACAAGCTCCAAAGCAAAACAACTAGTCATTCTGCTAAGCCTCTGATTGTCCTGTCCATACTGTCATCTCATACTAAGAAATATAGTTAGGAAAGATGCTATTAGCAGGAAAAGGTCTACTTTACAGTTACAGAATGAAATTGCCAAAAATCTAATTTTTCCAGCCCACTACAGCATATGGTCCTAGGGAGCCCAGGGCAAAAAACAAGTTGGTATTCCTTATTTTTCAAACCTCCCCAAACCTGGAAGTATTGCAGGCCAACAGACAACAGTCATGGTATCTCAATGTAGCAGTGGGAGAAGTCACTTCCTTGGTGTGTGACCTTGGGCAGGAGACTTAATGTGAACTTTAGTTTTCTCATGTGTTCAATGGGGCTAATGGTGGTGTTACTTTATTTCAATAATTGCTACCCATACCATAGGGCTTAATACAGATGAGGCATTGCTCTAAACACATTGCATATATTATTTCATTTTTCCCCTAACCCCATGAGATACACTGAGTAGAATCTATTATCCTCACTTTACAGATGAGTGAATGAGGGAAGGAATTGAGTAATTTGCCTAAGTTTGCTAGCAGTCAAGTTGCTTAACAGGACTAAGACTCGACCCCAAGCAATCCGAGAATGACTCACCACCAAACTATACAGCTTCTTCATGCTGTGAGGATTAAACGAGATGATGTATGTAAAGCATTCTAGCACATACCATATGCTTCATTAACACTATCCCATTATTTTTATTATAATTATTATTATTTAAAAACTGAAGCACAGGATGGTATTTTTTTTTTTTTTTTTTGAGACGGAGTCTCGCTCTGTAGCCCAGGCTGGAGTGCAGTGGCCGGATCTCAGCTCACTGCAAGCTCCGCCTCCCGGGTTCACGCCATTCTCCGGCCTCAGCCTCCCGAGTAGCTGGGACTACAGGCGCCCGCCACCTCGCCCAGCTAGTTTTTTGTATTTCTTAGTAGAGACGGGGTTTCACCGTGTTAGCCAGGATGGTCTCGATCTCCTGACCTCGTGATCCACCCGTCTCGGCCTCCCAAAGTGCTGGGATTACAGGCTTGAGCCACCGCGCCCGGCCACAGGATGGTATTTAAGACTTCATGTATAAAACGGGGATGTATAAAATGGGGATGATTAAATTGTATTTAACAGCACAATTTCAGAGTAGACTTCCAACCTTTTTTAAGTTGTGTGAAAAAAAGAAACATTATTTACAAGCAAGACTCTTAAAACCCATCCTAGAGGAATGGCACATTTTTAAGCATCCCATTTAGACAAGCAGTTCAATAAATGCCAAGGGAGCTGAATGGCACTGTGGACCAACTGCTGAGGGAATTCCCCAAAAAACTATCGGGAACACTGTCTTCAGGGCATCATCAGTGCACTCATCCTTGCAGACTCTGCCTCCCTACCTGACAAACTTAAGAAATTGTCACACTCTTTTATTGAAGGAGAAGAAAATAAAACTAATTAGAAAAGCCTTCTATTGCAATGTGAAGCCTACTTTTAATCCTAAACTTAGAAGAGGTAAGGCAGGACTGTGACTGTGAGTAGAGGCTTTTATGTGCCTCCCACAGCAGGTTCCTCCTAAAAATGTAATCACATCCCCTCAGAGTAGTGTCCTCTGACAACCACATTTAAAGCAGACTCCCCAACTTATGCTCCTTTATTCCATCATATAATGGAATCCCTAATTATATCATTTAACTTCTTTGTTTCTCATCAATTTATCCCAACACACACCTCTAGAGAAAAGCAAGTCCCCTGGTCTGTTCAGTCTGCAAGAGTTCTGACTGGTTCACCAACATATCCCCAGTACCTAATATATTCCAGTAACGGAAGAGAAATTCCAATCTCTATGAACATTTTGAAAAACATTTAAAGATGTCCAAATGTACAACCCACAGCAATCACTACAAAAATACCCTTTCTTCTCCTACTCTCAAGCACAGTGCCGTCCAATAGAAATATACCACTAAGTACCTATGTAATTTTAAATTTTTTGGTAGCCACACATTTTATTATTTATTTATTTATTTATTTTGAGACAGAGTCTCACTCTGTTACCCAGGCTGGAGTGCAGTGGTGTGGTCACAGCTCACTGCAGCCTTGACCTTGACCTGCCAGGTTCAAGTGATCCTCTTACCTCAGCCTCCCAAGTAGCTGGGACTACAGGAACACACCACCACGCCCAGCTAATTTTTGTACTTTTTGTAGAGATGGGATTGTGCTATGTTGCCCAGGCTGGTTTCGAACTCCTGGGCTCAAGCAATTCACCCACCTCAGCCTCCCAAAGTGCTGGGATTATAGGTGTGAGTCACCGTGCCTGGCTATAGCTACATTTAAAGAAAATAAAAGCAGAGTGACATCAGCAAGATGCCTGCCATCTCTACTCCCTCCCAGAAGAAAGGACCAAGGCAATGAAAAAACAGCTAAGATTTGACTGGCATGTCTAAGGGAGAATGCTGGAGTGCAGCAGTAGAGTAGAGGCACACTTGTAGTGATTGGAAGTCCAGGAGAGCAACATGGAGGCACCCAGCCTCTGTAGCCCCATCTCTTCCACCCAGATCAGATCAGCCTAGAGATAGGAGGGACATTTGTGGGGAAAAGGTAGGCAGAAGGTCCCTACCAGTTCTCATTGTCACTGCAAACACCTATAGTCCTTACTACAGGAGAATCCCACAGTCCTCACAAGCCCTGAGTCCAGTTTGGAGAACTTTCAGGAATTTACATGGCTGCATTGTCCTGGATTAGGAGCACAGGGTGTGTACTCCCTATCCACCCCTGACCATAAACCCAGCTGCATATGCCCTCAACCTGAGAAATAGCTCAGTGAGCCCTCTCCTGGCAAAGCTGCAACACTGTCATCACAAACTCTGTCAGCCTAGGCCTCTGAGAAACTCACAAATGCCATTAGTATGGATTATAGCTGAGGAAACTATACGGAGACTACACCACTGCATCCATCTAGAACCAAGGCCAACACAACCCAATGAAATGACAGGCTAACACCCATTCCAATGAATAAGTCCTTTCCCACAAAACCTACTCCACAAATTTGGAAGAAGCAAATATCCAGCTGCATAAAAATCAATGTAGGAACACAATCATGCAAAAGCAAAGAAGCATGTCACTTCCAAAGGAAAACAATAATTCTCAAGTAACAGACCCCAATCATAAGGAAATATATAAAATGCCACAAAAAATAATTCCAAATAAAATCTTAAGGGAACTTTCTTACAAGAGAAAACAGATAGATAATTCAATGATACTGGGAAGAAATATTATTTGAATCAGAAATTCAACAAAGAGATAGATATAATTTTTAAAAAGCAGCAATTCTAGAGCTGACAAATTCAATGAATGAAATTTAAAAACACAATCAAAAGCTTCAAGAAATTAAAAAACACAATCTAGTCTAGAACAGAATACACCAAGCAGAAGAATGTCTGAACTTGAAGACAGGGGTTTTGAAATAACACAGTCAGATCAAAAAAAAATAAAAAAGAATGAAGAAAGCCTACAGGATATATGAGACACCATTAAGCAAACAAATATTTGTACTATAACATTCCACAAAGAGAATAGACAAGAAATAAGTGAGGAAAACTCAAAATAGATTTAACTTAAGCAGGTCCCCTCCAAGGCACATTATAGTCAAATTGTCAATAGACAAAGATTTTAAAAGCAGAAGAAAAAAGTGTTAAGTCACACATAAGGGATCCCCACTAGACTGGCAGGAGATTTCTCAGCAGAAATCTTACAGGCCAGGAGAGAATGGGATGATATATTTAAAGTACTAAAAGAAAAAAAAAACTGTCACCCAAGAATATTGTACTCAGGAAAGCTATCATTCAGAAATGAAGAAGAAATAAAATCTTTCACACAAAAAAAATAAATACTAAGGGAATTCATCACCATTAGACTGGCCTTAGAAGAAATGGGAGTCTCACATATAGAAGTGAAAAGAGGATAACTACCATCATGAAAACGTGGAAAACTATAAAACTCATTGGTAGAGCCAATACACAAAGAAGAAAAGGAAATCAAACCTTAACATTACAGAAAATCACAGGCAGACAAAAAAAGAAACAATGAGAGAGGAAGTAAGAAAGAAAGATACACAAAACAATCAGAAAACAATCATTAAAATAACAGGGATAAGTCCTCAACATTTCAATAAAAAATCTGAGTGCAAATGAATTAAATTCATCATTTAGAAGAGATATACTGACTGAATGGATAAAAAACAAGACCAAGCTATTAGGTTGGTGCAAAAGTAATTACAGTCTTGTCATTTTTAAAAAAGTAATTTAAAGAACTGCAATTTCTTTTGCACCAACGTAGTATATGCTTTCTACAAGAAATTCATGCCTCCTGTAAGACACACATACACTGATAATGAAGGAGTGAAAAAGATATTCATGCAAGTGGCAATCAAAAGTGAGCAGGAGTAGCTATACTTACATCAGACAAAACAGACTTCAAATTAAAAACTGTAAAAACAAAGAAGGACAATATATAATAATAAAAAGATCAACTAAGCAAGAGAATATAGAACTGTAAATATACATGGACCCAACACCAGAGCACCCAGATATCTAAAGCAAACAGTATTTGATTAAAGGGAGAGATAGACTCCAATACAATAATATAATAGTTGAGAACTTCAACACCCTACTCTCAGCATTAGACAGATCATCTCAACTTAAAAGCAAAAAAGAAACATTAAATTTAAACTTCACCATAGTCCAAATGACCTAACAGACATTTATACAACATTTCAACCAACTGCTGAAGAATTCACCTTCTTTTCATCAGCACATAGAACATTCTCCAGAATTGACCATATGATAGGACACAAAAGAAGTCTCAAAAAAATTTAGAAATATTGAAATCATATTATGTATCTTATCTGACTACAACAAAATACTACACATTAACAAGAGGAACACTTGAAACTATATAAATGCATGGAAATTAAACATGCTTTCAAATGATCAATGGGTAGAAGAAGGCACTAAGTAAAATTTTAAAATTTCTTGAAACAAATGAAAATGGAAACACAACTTACCAAAACTTATGGGACACAGAAAACAACAGAATTAAGAGGCAAATTTATGGTAATAAATGCCTATATCAAAAAAAACTAGAAGGATTTCAAATAAACAACCTAATGATGCACCTCAAGCAACAAGGAAAGCAAGAACAAACCAAACTCTAAATTTGTAGAATGAAAGAAATAGTAAAGATCAGAACAGAAATAAATAAAATTGAGATTAAAAAAAAGATTGGCTGGGTGCAGTGGCTCACGGCTTTAATCCTAGCACTCTGGGAGGCCAAGGCAAGCAGATGGCTTGAGTTCGAGGCCAGCCTGGGCAACATGGTGAAACCCTGTCACTACAAAAAAGTACAAAAATTAGCCAGGTGTGGTGGCATGCACATGTAGTCCCAACTACTTGGGGGATTGAGGTGGGAGGATCACTTGAGCCCAAGAGATTGAGGCTGAAGTGAGTCATGATCACACCACTGCACTCCAACCTGGGTGAGAGCAAGACCCTGTCTCAAAAAAAAAAAAAAAAAAAAAAAAATCAACAAAACAAAACACTGGATTTTTTTTTTTTTGAAAAGATGAACAAAATCAACAAAACATTAGCTAAATCAACTTTTTTTAAAAAGAGAGAGAAGACCCAGATAAATAAAAAAGAAGACATCACAATGGATACCACAGAAATTCAAAGGATCATTAGAGACTACTATGAACAGCTAGGTTCATAGTAGATTCCAATAAATTTGAAAATCTAGAAGAGATGGACAAATTTCTGGATGCCAACAACCTACCAAGATTGAACCAAGAAGAAAGAAAAAATCTGAACATAACAACAACCAGTAAAAAGTATTTGACAAAGAAAAGTTTAGGACTGGATGGCTTTACCACTGAATTCTACCAAATCTTTAAAGAAGAATTAATGCCAATTCTTCTCAAACTATTCCAAAAAATTGAAGCAGAAGGAATTCTCCTTAACTCATTCTACGAGGCCAGCATAGCCCATTACCAAAACCAGACAAGGATATAACAAAAAAGAAAACTACAGGCCAATACCCCTGATGAACATAGACACAAAACTCTCAACAAAATACAAATTTGGTTTAGCAAACCAAATCCACCAACATGCTAAAAAGATAATACACCATGATCAAGTGGATTTATCCTAAGAATGGTTCAACATATGCAAATCAATAAATGCCATCTATAACATCAATAGCATGAAGGACAAAAACCATATGATTATCTCACTAGATGCAGAAAAAGCTTTTGATAAAATCCAGTGTCCCTTCATGATTTAGAAACATCTTAATAAATTAGGTAGACAAGGAAAGTAACTCAACATAATAAAGTACCTCAACATATATTGATAAACCACAGCTAACATCTTACTGTACAGGGAAAAGCTGAAAGCTTACACTCTAAGAACTGGAACAAGATAAGGATGCCCACTCTCACTGCTTTTATTTGACATAGTATTGGAAGTCCTAGCCAGAGCAATTAGGCAAGAGAAAAAAAATAAAAGTCATCCAATTGGAAAGAAGGAACTCAAATTCTCCCTGTTTACACATGACATGATCTATATGTACATAATCTGAAAGACTCTATCAAAAAAAACTCTTAGAACTGATAGAACTTAGAACTTAGAAATTCCATAAAGTTGCAAAATACAAAATTAATGTACAAAGATTAGTAGCATTTCTACACACAGACAATAAACTAGCTGAGAAAGAAATTAAAGACAATAAAAAACTATAAAATACTGATGAAAGAAATTGAAGAAGATACAAACAAATGGAAAGACATCCCATGCTCATGAATCAGAAGAATTAATGTTGCTAAAATGACAATACTATCTAATCTACAGATTCAATGCAATCCTTATCAAAATATCAATGACATTCTTCACAGAAAGAGAAAAATATTCGAAAATTTGCAAGTAACCCCACAAAAGATCCAAATAACCAAAGCAATCCTGAGCAAAAAGAACAAAGTTAGAGGTATCACACTATTAGACCCCAAAATATACTACAAAACTGTAGTAACTCAAACAGCATGGTGCTGGCATAAAAAGAGACACCTAGACCAATGGAACAGAATAGAGAACCCAGAAATTAATCCACATGTCTACAGGCAACTGATTTTTTACTAAGGTGCCAAGAACACCCACTGGAGAAAGAACAGTCTCTTCAATAAATGATGCCAGAAAAACTGGATATCCATATGCAGAAGAATAAAACTAGACTACTCACCTCTTACCCTACACAAAAATAAATTCAAAATGGATCAAAGACCTAAATGTAATTCCTGAAACAATAAAACTACCTGAAGAAAACACAAGGAAAACACGGACATTAGTCTGGGAAGAGATTTTATAAATGATACTTCAAAATCACAGTTAACCAAAGCAAAAATAAACAAATGGAATTATATCAAATTTAAAAGCTTCTGTGCAGCAAAAGAAACAACAAAGTAAAAAAGATAACCTACAGAGAGGAAGAAAATATTTGCAAACTACACATCCAACAGGGGATTAATATCTAGAATATAAAAGGAACTCAGTCATCTCAATAGCAAAAAAAAAAAAAAAATCCAATTTTAAAATGGGCAAATAATCTGAACAGATATTTCTCAAAATAAGACATACAAATGGCCAACAGATATATGTAAAATGCTCAACATCATCAGGGAAATGCAAATAAAAACTACAGTGAGGTATCATCTCACTCCAGTTAGGATGACTTTTTTTTTTTTTTCTCAGAGTCTCGCTCTGTCTCCCTGGCTGAAGTGCAGTGGCACGATTTCAGCTCACTGCAACCTCCGCCTCTTGAGTTCAAGTGATTCTCCTGCCTCAGCCTCCTGAGTAGCTGGGATACATGAAAAGTAAAAACATCCTGTCCAGGTAGCATACATACTGGTCAAAAGCATGAACTTTAGACTCACACTAGCCTGGCTCTATCACACCCTAGCTCTTTGCCCTCGGGCAAATATCAGCCTCTGAACCTCAGCTGTAAGATGAGACCAGGCTTTCTACTCACAGGATGGGCAGCAGGATGATATACAACAATGAATTTACTAACAGCTAGGGACTACACACACACTCAGCGGATGTTACCTGGTAGTGCTGCTGTTTCTATCGACCCATCCCTGCTTCACCCCCTTTCTCTGATAACAGCTCCAGTATCTAGCAGGTTCTCCACACTAAATTCCTGAAGTTTTCTAATTGGCATCACTTGCCATCTTTGGTCTGCACTTAGGTAGGTTCATTGGCTCCCATCAGACCTCATGCCATGGTAGAAAGCAATTGGAGTTGTCCAGGCCAGAGCTGGCATCCGGGAAGTCTATAGGTAGGTGAGGTTGGTTAGTTATTTTACCCCCTCAGGGCCTCATATTAACACTATTAAAAATAGGCCTCCCTCACAGTGCTACCATGAGGATTAAGTGAATATACCATTTTGTACAATAAATGTTAATTATGCCTTTTAGATATTTCTTCAAATAGAAATAAATTACTAAGGCAGGTACTCGGGTATAGCAAAAGTTGTTGAAAGGAACAACAAGAAAACAGACTTTGTCACAGAAACTTTATTTCATTTTCATTAACTTAATATTTTTCTGACTTCAAGTTTCCTAGCCACAACCTCCAACCAAATACCTACAGACAGATAAGACTCCCCAATAAGAAGATGAAAAGCCCCCTATTCCTACCCCAATTATGATGAGAGCTAGACTGTGCTGCTGGCAAGTGAAATGTTAGTTTTGCTTTGGGGGCAAAGGGAAAAGTCAAATTTCTCTAAGTGGTGACCAGAACACCCCCACGAGCAATGTGATTCACCTTGAGCTGTCCTGTAACTCAGGGTGTTGTGTTTTTTTTTGTTTTTTTTTTTTTTAATGGTTTCTAGGTAGATGGGAAAATATTAATAGAGTCTAGCTCTCAGGGGCTAGTCTCAATAATGTGAACACATAACCATCACCTCCCTAACCCACCTCCTGTGTCCCCAAACTACAGGAAAGACCATGCGTTTTGGAAACAAATGTGGGCTTAGAGTCAGACAGATCTGGACTTATGTCCCAGCTCAGTCACTTACCACCTGGATAGTTTCAACAAGTCCATTTTTTCTGAGCCTCAATTTTCAACATCTGCAAAAGAGAAAATACTGTTGTTATGGAGATATTCTAGGGACTCAAGTTTCCATAGATAAAGCACCTGGCACACAGGAGGTATTCGGTAAACAGCAAATAATACTACATCACATGAACCACAAGACTTGAAAAGCAGGGTACAACGAAACAAAAGAAAGAAGGTGACAAATCATGGTACAAGGAAGGATGGCAGTTAATCAAAATGAGAGACTGGATTGCCAAAGGAATTTCAGCTTATTCAGTGCTGCTGTGAAATAGATGAGAATGTAGAGATGATTAGACGGTAATTTTATGTAACACAAAAACAACTTGTTCATTAGCACAGGACAGAGCAAGAGACGAGAAGTGACCTGCACAGGAGGACGATTACAGACCTCACTCACAGCATCTGAACAGGCATCTCATCACACATTACATCACGACAGCCCTGTCCAGCCTCCCTGTGCACGTCCTTGCTCACCAAGAGGCTTGGAAGGGAAAGTGAAAGTAATGGCAACAATTAAAATGTTAGAAAAGAGTAACTGAATTGTCACTATTTTTTTGGTCATCAGGTTATTTTTAATTGTTCAATTTCCCTCCCCTGACCTTTGGGACGCTAATAAACAGTGACAGTCTAAAGCCCTAAGCATACATGAAATCTATTAATTTCTCATTACTTAATTCTATTTCCAGTCCTCTATTCCCTTGGAGATATAAATAGGAAGATATTAGTGCCCAACAGCAAATAAGAGGTTTCTTTTTGCTGTCATACTCTGACTGGAGTCCCAGGAACTCTATTCTTGATGAATACTTCTTTTTTCTTCCCTTTTTTGCCTACTTCCTGCATCTTCTTCCTGTCTGCAATCACACTGCCTACTCTTGTCCCTAGACAGCTATGTTGCCTAAAGGACTGTGAGGAGAGCCAGGCCTGAGACCCACAATGACAAAAGAAGGAAGATGAAGAGGTGACACTGGCTCTTGCCACGTGCAGGGCAGGGAAGACAGAGATGGCCCACCAGACACTTACAGTCTCCTTATCCTACACAATAAAGTCAAATGTCCTTGCTTCACCAATACACAGGGGCTCTACAATGTGCCCTCAACCATAAACTCCAGCCCCATCTGTCCCCTCTTTTGCTACCAACACACAGACTAGAATCCAGAACTCATTCTGGGTCCTGGTTATTTACATGGAGCTGTGCTACATCTGAAAATGTGGGACAAAGTGAAGCCTGACTCCAACACTACCTCTTACAGGCTGTGTGCTTTGGCCAATTTCTTGACCTCCCTGGGCCTCAGTTTCCTCATTTGCAAAATGTGGCTAATGCTTTCACAGGATCACATGAGGATGACATGCGATGACACATGTCAAGTGCCTCATATGTGAATGAGGAAAAACTCCGACTAGATGCTCATAGCTCCCTGCTCGGTTAGATGTGGGTAGGACAAAGGGAGGGGGGAAGAAGCTCGCTATTAAAAAATGTTTTTCTCCCATATTAGTATGCCAATAAGAGATTCAATTGTGTCAACAATCTCTTATTACAAATGCAAATCACCCCTGTGTTAAGCTTATCAATTCCCACCTTTGTATAAATTATTTAAATCAAATCAGTACCTTCCAGAGTTTGAGATTTCAGTGTTGTGATTATAATGCAGAAGAGCAAGGTTATTTTTAAAACCTTTTTGGGAGGTTGCCTCAGTGCTCCTTTCCACTGCAGTCTGGGGGTGGGGGTTAGCCGATGCATGAAAAGTAAAGACATCCTGTCCAGGTAGCATACACACTGGTCAAAAGCATGAACTTTAGACATTCAGAGCACAGCAACTAGGTGGCTGGAAGTCAGGGCTGGGTTGGGGAAAACAAAATAGAAGGGGGTAAAGGAAGAACGAGAATCCTGAAAGTGAAGCAGAAGGCCATGACATACCAACTTGTCCCACTTTGTCACTGTGCCTTGGGCTCAGATGGCAGCTGGAATGCTACTGACAATCTCCAGGCCTGCTGCCTTTGGCTCACCAGCAGCTGATTGAGACATCCAGATGCATTTGTCAGGCTGTCCCGTCAGCTTGCCCTCATGCAGCCAGACTTCTTAGTAAGGCTCTTTCGACTCCCACCAGCCCAGGTGCCTCCCACATAAAACCCTTCCCTGTCCCCTACAGAGATGACATTAAAAGGATGGAAAAAGAAGTGAGGGAAAGATGGAGAGCAATGAGCACACATAAAAGTAAGTCAGAATCCCCCTCCCCACTCCTCCTTCACAATCCGTGCAATATTTCCAAACCAAAGAACTGTAGGAACGCATCCCCCACATTGCACACACGCTCCTCAGCATCTTGCATGTATATGGCATTTCATATGTTTTCAAACCATTTGATTTGAAATAACAGACGTGTAAGCAGATTGTGAGCAGAGCAGGTAGGACTATCCCCATTTAAAATAATGAGAAGATTACGGTTCAAAAATGTTGGCCGTTCCCCAAATTCCAACTGCTAATTAGAAAGTAGGCCATTTTGGGACCCAAATCTCTTGATGCTTCATTGCAAGGGATTCAGATTTTATATGAGGTCTTTAAATGACTACACCTCAGGGACCTGGGTGGGAAGTCTCTACCTGCATGAGGCTATGGGCAGGAACTGCAGGTTTCAAACCCTGCCTCTGCCAGTGACTACTCATGAAATTTTTAAGAACTTTCTCTGTAATCATTAACTTTCTCATCTGTCAAATGAAGTGGGTGTGGACAATATTCTGACTTTAAAGCACACATGTGTGTATGTGTGCATAATGTGGGGGCAGCAAGAAGTGCTGGGAAGGGAAAAAACAGATATTCAATATTCTGTCAAATGTTCTGAGTCTCTGCAAGACCTAAAATAGACTCAAATACTGGCAGCATTGCTAGCAACCCATGGTGAGGCTCATCCCCCTTCTCTTCCCATCAGGACCCTGTCTCACAGACACCACTGACCCCCATCCCTAAAGAGCAAACAAGATAGGATTTGGCCACCCTCAGTCCTAGTGCTAAGCATGCAGATACCAGCAGCATTGGTTAACCAGAGGGAAGAGACCCTAGAAGTGAGCTCAGGACTTATAGGCAGAAAATCTGGGGCCTCAGATATCACAACAAGGTCTAGAAGAGAGGCGTGTTCTAGGCGGGTGCATCCATTTGGCCCTGTGGGGAGAAGTGTTGCAGGAGGGCCAGAATGGGGCCTCTAAAGCACAGGCTTAGGACAGCAGCCCCATGGCTATGGTCTAAGGTTAGCGTCGCCCATTACTATTTGCTCTTCTCCATCTCCGAATATCTCCTCCCAGTTCCTGTTGCTGGCAAAGTTCATTCATTAAGACTTCTTCAAGTATAATGTAGATAAGGAGTTGCTTTGTCCTATCCAATCACCCAATGATTCCCAGTCTTGCTTTCATGCAAATATCTTCCATTATCTTGAAAAGGAAGGCAAGGAATTCTTAAAAATCATTTTTACCATAATTTAAATTAATCTTAATTTAAAAGATAAAGTGCTAATTTGTAATAGGCAAAAGGCAGAAACAATCCAAATGTCCCTCAACAGATAAACTGATAAACAAAATGTAGTATTGTATATACACACAGCAAAATATTGACACATAAAAAGAAATGAAATTGTGATACATGCTACAACATGGATGAACCTTTAGGACATTATGCTAAGTGAAATATGTCAGTACAAAAGACAGGTATTGTATGATTCTACTTATATGAGGCAAATTCATAGAGAAAGAAAGTAGAAGAGTGGTTACAAGGGACTGGAGAGTGAGGGGGATGTAGAAACATTGTGTAGGTTGCATAATAGTGTGAATGTACTTAATGCCACTGAATTGGACACTTAAAAATGGTTCAAATGATAAATACTGTGTTATGCATATTTTGCCACAGTAAAAAAAAAAAAAAGAAAAAGAAAAGAAAAGAAAAAAATATAAAATACTACACAGTACCCTCAAGGTTTTCTGGAGAAGAATGATAAAGAAGAGAAGACTCACGCCTGTAATCCCAGCACTTTGGGATCCCGAGGCGGGGGGATCACAAGGTCAGGAGATAGAGACCATCCTGGCTAACATGGTGAAACCCCATCTCTACTAAAAACACGAAAACAAAAAATTAGCCGGGCGAGGTGGCGGGCGCCTGTAGTCCCAGCTACTGGGGAGGCTGAGGCAGGAGAATGGTGTAAACCCAGGAGGCGGAGCTTGCAGTGAGCCGAGATCGCGCCACTGCACTCTAGCCTGGGCGACAGAGCGAGACTCTGTCTCAAAAAAAAGAGAAGCGAGAGCCCGAAATCAACTTTTGAAAAACAGTGTCACCTCCAAAAAGACTGGAGTTGCTTCTTGCTATGGTCTGAATTTGTTTCCCCAAAACTCGTATGTTAAAAATCACCAATATGATAGTATTAACAGGTGGGGTCTGAAGGGGGTGATTAAGCCACAGGGAAGAACGCTGATGAATGTGATAGTGCCCTCATAAAAGAGGTTGAAGGGAGCCACTTTGCTCTTTCCTCACATGAGGACACAGCAGCAAGGCGCCATTTTGAAGCTGAAAGCAAACCCTCACCAGACACTGACCCTGCTGGCACCTTGATCTTGGACTCCCCAGCCTCGAGAAGGGTGAGCAACAAATGTATAGTATTTATAAATTATTCAGTCTAAGATACTTTGTTATAGCAGCCCTAACAGACTGAGACACCTTGGGAAGTCATATAATATTTCAGCATCACCCAAGTGTCACGTCATTCTTTCACTCTCTTTATTTGTACCTTGTTCATTATCCCAAAAGTCTGCATTTAAATAAATTGGTTCTTCCTCTTTTGCTGTTCTGCACCACAATACCTTAAGTAGAAAGCAAACACCAAATTAAAAACCACACTCAGACCAATGCTAAACTCAACTTTGTTGCTAAGTCAATCCTAGACTACAGGGCTAAAACCTTCACCAACACCTAGCATTAGAATTAGCCATGGTTTGGGGTTTCTTTTTAATTTTCAGCTTTTATGGCTTTTAAAATTAAATGAACCCTCTGCACCCACACTCATTTTCAATAGGTACAGAAATTTCCACTGGCACTTAGAAAATGATGACACATTACAGATGTGACTGCTGAAGCAATTATCTCTTTGTTATTTTAAAATGGCCACACACCATTTTTAGCCAGGTCTTAACTGCCACAGCAGGAAATGAGGCCATCGTCTAATTAATTTTTATCTAAATTATCTGGGCAGCTGCCTGAATCCTGATCTTCTGTTTGTCAGTGGAAATATGACATGATTGGAAGAGGTATATACATGAAAGAATATGGGCTCAAAAAAAACTTAAACTGCCTGACTTCTCCCTTCAGTAAGCACTTCTATGCTCATCTCTACTCCATATTTACCTTCTTAAGCTTGTTCCTCAAAGTGTGGTCCATGGACCTCCAACATCAGCACCACCCAGGAGCATTGTTGGAAATGCAGCAGCATCTAGGGCACCCCCACCCCAGACCCACTGAATAAGAATCCCAGTTGCATCCTGTTCCCTAGGGGATTCCTGTGTACAGTACACTTTGAAGAGCCCTGTATTAGCTTCCTGTGGCTGCTGTAACAGATTACCACAAACTTGATGGCTTAAAACAACAGAAATTTAATTCCTCACAGTTCTTTCTGGAAGCCAGATGTTTAAAAAAAAAAAAATTTTTTTTTGTTTGTTTACCTAAATAAAACAAGATGTTGGCAGGCACACATTCCCTCTGCTGGCTTGAAGGGAGAATTCGCTCCTTGCCTCTTTCAGCTTGTGATGGCTGCTAGTATTCCTGGGTTTCCAGCCCAATCTCTGTCCCCATCTTCACATCACCTTCTGCTCTATATGCATCTCAGCTCTTTCTCTGCTCCATCTCTTATAAGGATGTTTGTGATGGAATTTAGGGCCCACTTGGCTAATCCAAAATAATCTCATCTCAAGATCTTTTATTTAAATCATATCTGCAAAGACTCTTTTTGTAAATAAAGTAATATTTACAGTTTCCAGGGATCAGAATGTGGATGTCTTCTGGGGAGCCATTTTTCTGCCTATCACACCCATGCATCTGGAAAGTTTTACTTTCACATGCCAGTCAGAATATAATGACACTACATAAATGATCTGTATAAATCACTTGTATAAATACCATCTCCAAATATAAATTTAGTAAATTTAACAAAAGGCCATCCTTCAAAACCTATTGTCAGCAAAGAAGCATTGAAGTTTCAAAGACTGCTCTGTGAACCAAATACAAGGCCTCTGAAGTTTCATTCTATTTGCAGCTCATAAACATATCCCTTACTTGCCTGGAATGCCTGTCAAACACTCTGATTTCTATGCCCCAACCCAGGCCTCCCAAATCCAAGTTACCAAGAAAGGGCCTGGGAATTTGTATTTTAAAAAGGCACTCTAAGGTGATTGTACCCACCAGTTTGAGAAACTCTGCTTAAACCAACACTTCTCATCCTGCACTGCACATTTAGGAAATTTCTTAAAAATACTGGGGCCCAGATCCACCCAGACCAATTCAAGCTGATTCTCTTGAGGTGAGTATTTTCCAAAGCTCCCCAGAGATTTTAACTTGCAGCCTGGCTTGAGACCCACTGATTTTACCTCTCTGGGCCCAGTTAAGAGTTAGAGGTGATTTAACAGACCCAGGCAAACCACTCATTAAACTATCTGGGCTGCTGCCCTTTTCAGAATACATGTTGAAGGGCCCTTCTTCACAGGATGGGTCACACCTATGACAAGGCAATTATGAAAGTGCTTAGGAAAATCAGTCTGGCAGGAGTTCTCACTCTAGCCATAGGAAGCCATGCACAAATAACATTTACCACCTACTCATGAGCATCCTGCAGCAGAGAATAAAGTCATACCCAAGCAATCCTTTCACCCAAGCCAAATCCCATCCTACTTTATGAAGAGGAACTTATTTCTCTTCTTCTCCACCTCCCTCCCCAATCTCCACCAGCCCACATAGACTTTCTTCTAGCCCCACAATACCAAAGTAATCAAGTTTTTAACATTTTTAACCTTTTATTTAATACACTGAAATGTTCCCTACTTTCATGTAAAGATGAAAAGTTTACATCTTTGGTCTTTCCCACAGAGTGTTATTGTCTAGCTGAGGGCCACAATGGCCAAATGGTAACAACTGAAGTCAAAAGTTCTGCAAGAAACCAGCAGAAATCAGCAAAACAAGGAAAAGGGTATGAGAAGGAGAGAGCAGTAGCCCCTGTTGCTATAGGGAAGAATTTGTGTTCAGTGGAAAATTATGCATTATCTACAACTCACTCTTCCGTGTTATCTGATTCTGAGACTACAGAGGCTATTCATCAACTCTAAATTATGGATAACTGATAGTAATGCAAAATCTTTGTCTATAAACAGGAAAATTCTGTCCTATATGGTAAAGAAAAAAAAATTTTCAATTGAATTGAACTTTCGAAGTGAAGACTTCCCTCCCCACACAATGGGGGGAAAAATTGCCTTGATTTGCATGTTCCCATCCATTTTTCTTTACTTTGTATAAATTTGTTCTTTTTATAATTTTTCCTTTGAACTAGTTATAATATCATGATAAATACATCCTTAATGAGTGTTTATTTTTATAGTTGCATAAAAGTTATGATTTTACCCTTTTTTGAAAATTCTCTTTTAACATTGCTCATGACCACTTTAGATGCCAAAGAGGACAAGACCCGCAATGGTTGCTCAAGTTTATACATAAAGCCTAAAACAATCAGATGAAGGTAAAGAGATCTTGTCTCTGCGAATGAGTCTTTTAGAGTATCCCAGGCATCTAGCCCCAAACTTGTTTTCTCCTGGCTCCTTCATATCTAGCCAAGGAAGCAATCACCACCTAGAACCACAAACTGTTCTCTACCTGTGAGGCTGAATGCAGGTACAGAATGTATCAGAGCAAGGGATTCTTCTCCCTGGGACCTTGTTTGAGAAGGTGTCTTGACTGCTTAAATCAGCTCTCTCCCACAAGGGGCTGTGGTGCTGTTTATAGGTGCCCACAACAACCTGGAGGTTTAGAAACAGTATCATGAACAATGCCAGTGGTGTTTTCTCTAAGCCCACAAGGATAGTAAAGGTAATGTGAAAGGGTGGGAGGTTTCTCAAAATGAAAATAAAAAACTAGCTGTGGGGAAAATTACAGAATTAACCTAAGTGCATGATATCATGTAGGTTAGTTATAATATTTAAAGCATGATTTATCTCATGATGATCAAAATTACAAATATTTCATCAAGGTAGAAAATTTTAAACCACTATTACCTTGTTCACATCATCTGTGCCACACATACACAATATTTTAGTTATGATATATGTATAATTGCTTTGATCTAAATTTTCCCAAGGTCTCTGAAATTAGTCTTGCTGCTTCAATCATATGATTCTCTACCCAAGACCTGGTCATCACCCCAGATTTCTTTACCTCCAAAGTCAGTATTTCGACCATGTAGCTCTTCAATCACAATCTTTTTGTTTTCCAGCTGGTTAAGATGATCCCACAACTTTTTCTTCAACTTCGTTGGTATACCTGCCATCTAGCTCTCCACCTTCTCCCTATCCACCGGGATATCTCTCTATCTTCTCCTTATCAATTACCTCCTTCCTGTCTTCTCTTCCCTCCCTCTCTAGCTTTTATTTCATTATCATGATTTTAAATAATATTTTACAAATATCCTATACTCCCTTGACCCTCTGCCTCTAAATTCCAATTCTCTGGCAAAATCTATACCTCAGATGAACCCAACTACCATTTTCTTCAAAACTGTACCTGGGCATCTAAGGGATGCTGGGAAAAACCTCACAGCTGGGCCAGTTGGTGGCACTGTAAATTATATGGAAGGCTAATCTCAACCAGATCCTCAACTTGACTTCATAACCTCATCACATGGCTACAGACAATTCCCTGCCCACTCGCACACCTATATCAAATGTTCTCTCTTCTCTCACCTGTGACTCCATCAAATCCCTCCCTTGCTCTCAGCAAACAGTGCAAGCTCACAGGGGAAGCAGGAGTCTTCAGATGCAGAGGCCATCAATATGCTGATGACTCCCTAATTCAAGCCTCCAGCCCTGGCCTCCATATAAGCTCCAACCCCAAAATCAAAATCTTGATCATCCCCCTTAAAAAACTGTTGAGTTCCCCATCTCAACGACTGGCACCACAATCAATTTCACTGGACAAAGCAGACATTTTCAAGCCATCCCTTTTACATCCTTCCCCCTCGGCCTGAAAATTCACTTCCTCACCAAGTCCTGCATTTTGCTTCCTCTTTACATGTCAAATGAATCCACATCTTTCCATCTGTATTGCCATCCCTGAATTGCCACCACTAAGCTTTTACCTTGCCTTGCCTAGGCTCTTGTTTGATGACCAACCACTACCTATGATGCAAGTGGCTCGTGGGCAAGCATTTTCACAGTAAATTACTCAAATATACAAGGCCTGGAAGAAACAAGACTTGCTGGATTGGCCACTGTAAAGGAGCCTATTTATTCAACAAATACTTTTTGTATTTCTACTCTGGTCTAGACATTATATTAGGTAATGGAGAAAAGATGATCTAAGAGTTCCTCCTCAAAAAAACTCACTATCTAGAAGGTAGTGGGAGTACTCGGTCAAGAACAATGATATAAGGCAGAATACAAACATTCTGTAAGCAAAATGCTGGGGCAGGGAGGATGGCAGGTACAATTTAAAGAAAGAATAAATCCCAGACAAATGGATGTTTAAGAAAAACGTCATGAAGGAGATGGTGTCAACACACGAAGACAGGGTTTATGGACAATAAACACATTATAGGAGAAGGTGAGTTTCTAAGCAAAGAAGTAAAAGCCAGAAAGTACAGGGGAAAAAACTCAACCTGGTGATCATGGACTAATGAGAGATGGAGTTAGAATGGAAGAGTTGTTGGAAGTCCACTGGGAGGAATTCAATGGGGCATGGGAAAAACTTCAAACAGAGGGTTTCTCTCTTTAAATGGCTTTGCTTTTGGTGCAATTTACATTTTGAGTGACTTAGCTAAAATGAGAAAATGCTTTAAGTCTATGCCACTCCATGCAGACTTGGGAATGAATTAAGAAGAGCCCTGTTGACATCTATGCACTTGTTTCTTGTATTGGTCTGTTCTCATATGGCTATAAAGAAATACCTGAGACTGGGCAATTTATAAAGAAAAGAGGTTTAATCGACTCACAATTCCACAGGCTGTACAGGAGGCATGATGCTGGCATTTGCTCAGCTTCTGGGAGGGCCCAGGAAATTTACAACCATGGCAAAAGGTGAACAGGAAGCACACATATTACATGGCTGGAGCAGGAGCAAGAGACAGGGAAGGGGAGGTGCTACACACTTTTAAATGACCTGATCTCACAAGAGCTCACTCTCTATTGTCTGGACAGCACCAAGGGGGAAATCCGCCTCCACAATCCAATCACCTCCCACCACACCCCACCTCCAACACTGGGGGTTACAACTTGACATGAGATGTGGGCGATGACACAGATCCAAACCATATCAGTACTCCATAGTTCCTCACAGTGGATGTAAGGAGGAGATGTGCCTGCAACTTCTACATTCTTAGATCTTCACATTATTTAGATCGGCACCTAAGAATCCAACTGTAGTGCCTAGCAGATCAATGTTGCCCACTCCTTCACATAATAACTGTGACTGGCCTGTTCTATTGCTCTTTCTCAGAGGGAAGAAAACACATTAAACTTCTCTGTCAAAGAAGCCACAGGCACATGGACTTGTGTAGTTGCCTGAGTTATCCACAATCAGAGCCGAAGAGATACCCACAGCAAGATCAGGACAGAAGAGAGTAGCATTTAAGCTTCACAGGTGGTATTTCTTATTCTTTTTGTCCCTGGTGCCAAAAAAGCAGAATGCAAAGAAGCAAATTATGGCACAGTGTTGGGGAAAGGGTGGGACATGGGAAGTAACTAGACAGAAACAAGCCACCACATCTTCTCCCTCTCTGCTGGCAGACATCACCAGTCAATCAAAACATCTTTTCCCACAGAGTCTAGCAATGGCCTCGAACCATTTCTGAACTTACCACTCCAGAAAACCACTGCCAATCAGTCAAAGTTGGCCCACAAGAACAAATGTATTTTCCATTGTTAGAATAACAGAAAGAAAATCACAATCTATAAATCTGTGTTCAAGCCCATTCAGACCGTTCCTAGCTATGTAGCCATGGACAAATTCCCAATTCTCTAAGCCACAACTTTCCCACAGCTTTGAATGGAGATAACAACTTTGCCCTTACCACCTGCCAGAGTGTGGCAAAACTCAAATGTGACAGTGCATGGAAGAATGCTTTGAAAACAGCAAGGCTCTATAGAGGTTAGATGGGAGGCATTACTACTTGTCACTTCCAGAACATTCCATGTGCCCTGCCCAGAGCACATTCCTTAGCCTTGGTTAGCTGCCTGCAGGATCACATGTGAAAAGAAGCCAGCAGGAGGAATTCAGCAACTCTCTGCTGTCCTTTGCATCTTTTCATCTGTTCTTCCTCATCCAAAGCAGACAGCATGTGGACGAGCCAGACTGCCATCTTTACTACAATTCTCCTGGCAGCCCAGAATGGCCCGTGTCCAAGGAGCTGAACTTGAACTCAGCTGACTGGCTGAAGCCAGTCAGTGCTTAGGGGTTTGTAACAAATGCAACATGCAACCATAGCTGTAGCTAAAGAAAACAATTTATAGCAGATTAAACAATTTAGCTTTTGAATAATAATTCCATACGAATTTATCTTGCATTTTGTGATGGTGCAAGGTGCTCTGTGCAGATGGGACTTTCCTAAATTAATAAGACATAAGAATATCTAAAAAGAACAATTTGGCTGGAGGTTCTGGAGTTTTCCTTAGCAGACTAAAGTTAGATGCCAATGGAGCCAAAAGTTGGAATAATTATGTCCTTGCAGAGAAAGTAACACCATGAAGAATGCTGCCAAGAGCATCCAAGGAGCAGCACTAAGACTGCAGGAGCCCTGTTCATGTTCCCAGCATGTGCAGTGCACAGCTTCCTGCCATTTTTATTCTGAGATGTGGAGAATGAATTACAGGGGCAAGTGCAGAGGCAGATAGATAGACTTAGGAGACTATTGGAACAATGCAGATAAAGATGATGGCAGTGCAGGGGGAAAGGGGACTGAATCAGGGAGTAGGATTGACCAGACATATTAATGGATCAGATAGAGGAGATGAATGAAAGGGATGAGTTGAGAATGACTCTAATGTTTTCGTCTTGAATAACTGGATGGATGGAGGTGGCATTTACTGAAACGGGGAAATAACAGAGGAGGTGTGGCTGAGAATCCAGTTTTATCTTGAGCATTGAGAGGGTTTTTCCTCCTGACATCGAATACATGGTCTTTTCCAACACCACTTCTCCAATTTTCTAACACCAACGAGGTGTCCTATAATTCAATTCAATTCAGATGCTAATTACCCAGAGTTTAGCTTCAGATGCCACAGTTTAAGGGCTCAATCCCAAGAGATTGCCCTCACTTCAGATGTCAGGCACAAGTATCAGGTCACCTGTACTTGACCTGATACTTACTAAATCGGATGTTCCCATGACCCCCTCTTAGTTTTTATAATTTGCTAGAATGGTTCACAGAACTCAGGAAGCCTCTTTACTTTGTTTATGAGTTTATCATAAAGGATACAAATAGCCAGGTGCACAGGGCAAGGTCTAAAAAGGTCCTAAGAACAGGGTCTTCTGTCCCTTGTGGAATTGGGGTATATCACTCTCCTGGCATGTGGATGTGTTCACCCACTCAGAAGCTCTCTGAACTCTGTTGTTTAGGAGATTTTATGGAATTTTAATTATGTAGTCATGATTGATTAAACACAGGTCATGGGTGATTGACTCAATCTCTAGCCCCTCTCATTTCCCTAGAGGTTGGGCACATGCATAAAAGTTCTAAACTTCTAATCAAGGCTTGGTCTTTCTGGTGACTAGTCCCCATCTTGAAACTATCCAAGGGCTTGCCAAGAGTCACCTCATTAGTACAAAAAAATGCTCTGTAACCCTTATCATGCAGGAGCTCTGGGTTCTAAGAGCTCTGTGCCAGGAACCAAAGACAAAGACCAAATATCTTTCTATGATACCACAGGGATGTAACTTTCAGATGCTGTCTCTACTATCCTATATAACAGGCAGTCATATATGAAGCTGGGGCTCAGGGAGAAATCAGAGGCCAGATTCAAATTCTATCTCTGCTGCTTATTAGCATCCGTGACTATTAATAGGTACTTAACCTCTCCACAGCTTAGCTGCTTCATTTCTAAAATGCAAATAATAACCAGCTTGCAGGATTCTATAAAAATAAAAAAGAGAGCATGTAAAGCTACCGTTCATTCAACAAATATGTGTTGAACCCCTGCTATGTTCCAGGAACTATTTTAGGGGCTGGAAATAGAACATGGGACAAAACAAACCAAAGCCCAACCCTCATAAATTTACATGCCACTAGAGAAGATCAACAATACATAAATAAATAAGAAAGTATGCACCATGAAGTTGGTGGTAAGTGCTATAGAGAAAAATGGGAGGAAGAGGAATGTCATCATCTTAAATAGAATGGCCTGACTGAGAAGAGGACAGGTGAGCAGATGCCTGAGCAGGTGAGGGAGAGAGCCGTGAAAATATCTGTAGAAGAGCATCCAGGCAATGAGAAAAGCAAGACACAGAGACCTGAGGTGGAGGCCAGTGAGGCCAGAGGTGGCCCATTCAGAAGGCATGGCTGCTGCTCAGAATTCCAGTAGTGTTCATTGTCAGGATGGCCCATTTGACATGCATCCTAGGCTACTGCTTTCCAGATGCACATTGTTGTAACTCCCCAACTTCACTGTAATCATTTACCTGCTCTTTAACTCATTAAAGAAGAGTCCAGGCCGGGCGCGGTGGCTCAAGCCTGTAATCCCAGCACTTTGGGAGGCCGAGACGGGCGGATCACGAGGTCAGGAGATCGAGACCATCCTGGCTAACACGGTGAAACCCCGTCTCTACTAAAAAATACAAAAAACTAGCCGGGCGAAGTGGCGGGCGCCTGTGGTCCCAGCTACTCGGGAGGCTGAGGCAGGAGAATGGCGTAAACCCGGGAGGCGGAGCTTGCAGTGAGCTGAGATCCGGCCACCGCACTCCAGCCTGGGCGACAGAGCCAGACTCAGTCTCAAAAAAAAAAAAAAAAAAAGAAGAGTCCAGAATATTTTTGTACTGCCATTCCTGTCCCTCAGCCAAGTACCTCAGACATAGAAGAGCAATTGTTGTCTGGAACCTGACCAAACACACACACACACACACACACACACACACATAAACAAGCAAATTGCGACTCATCCTACTTACTGAAATATTAGTCTCTTCCCTTAAGTTTCCTCATCTCCACCAGAAACTAAGTTATTTTGAATTTATTTGCATTAAGGAGTATTCATTCTTGGGGAATAGACTTTTAACATGGCATTCTCCACCAAGCCTGGCTTTCCTGAAACTCCTTCAACAAGGACAATTGCCTATATTAGCTGCATCAACAGCTAACCTAACCCTGGAAAGAATGAACCTAAGTCCCACACACCTGAATGCTTTAGTATGCAGGATGCTTTATTAGCAACACGTTTTCTCTGCTGATCATAAACATCTGCTGTTCCAAGGACCATAATTTGAGGAGCAAGCTTCTAGAGAATTAGAAATGCATGTGGAAAAAGTTAAAATAATAACCAGTCTTGGAAATGCTCTGTGAGCAAAGAATAGGCACTTCAGTGACAACAGTCACTGCCATTTATTGAGCACTTGCTATCAGCCACGCACTGTGCTTAATGCTTTACTTACCCCAGCTAATTAAATCTTCACCATACCCTTGGCAAGGTAGATATTTGCCCCATGCTACAGAGGAAGAAATGACATCTCAGAGAGAGGTTAAGAAATGCCAACCTCAGAGAGGTTTAGTCACTGGCCCAAGGTCAAGCTACTGAAGGGTAAAAGTAGGATTTGAACCCAGATCAACCAGTATTGAAAACAGCATATCAAATGTATTTGCAACAAAGATCCAACAAGGTATCTCATTCTAAAAGTCAAGCAAAGTTCTTTTTGCAGAAATTAAAGGGTTGTCCTTATTGTTAACTATGAAAAGCTACAGCTGAGTACCTGGTCTGATTGAGACCAATGCCCAGGATGGGAGGGAGAGGCATGCTGAGAGCCTGGCCCCCTTCCACAAGAATGAACTGACAGACAAGTTGGACTTTGGTGCAAAGCACTGGAGTTTTCTCCATGAATTAGCCATGGGTGCTTGATGCTGATGACTGAGAGCAATCATACTGCTCACAGCAGATGGGAGCATATGGTGCCAACCACAATGAATCAATGTGTCACAGCAGCCAGGCTCTCAGATACGATTTAGAAAATGTTGCCAAACAATGATTATGATATTAGCAGGGGGATGGGGCCAGCAATTAACATCTTTCAGTCAATCACTTATAGCACTTTTTAAAAACCTTTATCCAATAGCTATTGCCACGGCTTCAGTTTATAGATGGAGAAATAGAGGTGCAAAGCAGTTTGCTTCAATTTACAGAGTAAGTCACTGACAGAATTTGTGGGGTTTTGCGGGAGCCTAATAAGTAGATTGCCTCTTCTGCCCGGGTCTTGAACTAATCAAGAAATAAAATGGCAGAGGCAGAGATGGAGCACAAAATACGATAAAGCTAGGCTGGAAGACAAATGGCCTAGCTGACTCCCCTATAACCAACTTGGAGGGGCCACCTGAGGGGAAGGTAAAGCTCCCAGGGTCATTGGCCCCATGGCCTGGATGGGTGAGAAAGGAGAAATCCCCTGCTCTCAAGACCTTCATTAGATAGAGTAACTCCCCAGGTGAAAAACATGGTTCAAACAAAGGCCAAACAGGTAACTCACTTTATCTGCTTAAGAAGTTTGTCTATTTAGGGGTGTCAATCTTTTTGTGATTTTTCTCATCAGGGTCTTTGAGCCAATTATATTGCCATAATTGGGAGATGGGCTTCCACTAAAGGGAATGAATATTATAATACCACTGCCAATCATCCCAAGAACAGGTTGACCCTGGCAGCAAATTAGGATTCAGGGAGACAAGCCCTAGACTGAGATGAGGATAAAATCTCTTCTCTCTCAGGCAAGAGATAATATCCAAGCAAGATCCTGTCCCAGTATATTAGTCTGTTCTCATGCTGCTATAAGGACATACTCACGGCTGGGTAATTAAACGAAAGAGGTTTAATTGACTCACAGTTCTGCAGGGTGGGGGAGGCTTCAGGTAACTTACAATCATGACAGAAAGGGAAGCAAAAATGTCCTTCTTCACAAGGCAGCAGGAGAGAGAAGAATGAAAGCTGAGTGAAGGGGAAGCCCCTAATGAAACCATCAGAACTCATGAGAACTTACTATGATGAGAATAGCAGCATGGGAGTAAGTGTCCCCATGATTCAATTACCTCCCACCGGCTCCCTCCCACCACACGTGGGGATTATGGGAACTATAATTAAAGATGAGATTCAGGTGGGGACACAGCAAACCACATCATTCTGCCCCGGCTCCTCCAAAATCTCATGTCCTCACATTTCAAAACCAATCATGCCTTTCCAACAGTCCCCTAAAGTCTTATTCCAGTATTAACCCAAAAGTTCAAGTCCAAAGTCCAAAGTCTTATCTGAGACAAAACAGGTCCCTTATGCCTATGAGCCTGAAAAATGAAAAGCAAGGTAGTTTCTTCCTAGATACAATGGGAGTACAGGTATTGGGTAAATACTCCACTCCAAATGGGAGGAATTGGCCAAAACCAAGGGGCCACAGGCCCCATACAAGTCCAAAATCCAATAGGGCAGTCGTTAAACCCTAAAGTTCCAAAATGATCTCCTTTGACTCCATGTCTCACATCCAGGCCACATGGATTCAAGAGGTGGTCTCCCACAGCCTTGGGCAGCTCCACCACCCCTGTGACTTTGCAGGGTACAGACCCCCTCCATGCTGCTTTCACAGGCTGGCGTTGAGTGTCTGTGGCTTTTCCAGGCACATGGTGCAACCCGTTGCTGGATCTACCATTCTGGGATCTGGAGGATGGTAGCCCTCTTCTCACAGCTCCACTAGACAGTGCCTCAGCAGTGACTCTGTGGAGGCTCCAACCCCACATTTCCCTTCGGCACTGCCCTGGCAGAGGTTTTCTATGACAGCTCTACTCCTGCAGCAAACTTCTGCCTAAACATCCAGGCATTTCCATACATCCTCTGAAATCTATGCAGAGGTTCCCAAACCTTGATTCTTGTCTTCTGTGCACCCCCAGAACCAATACCACATGGAAGCTGCCAAGGCTTGGGGCTTGCACCTTCTGAAGCAATGGCCGGAGCTGTGCCTTGGCCCCTTTTAGCCATGGCTGGAGCTCAAACAGCTGGGACACAGGGCACCATGTCCCAAGCCTGCACAGAGAAGGGGGACTCTGGGCCCAGCCCATGAAACCAATTTTCCCTCCTCAGCCTCTCAGCCTGTGATGGGAGGGGCTCTGTGAAGGTCTCTGACATGCCCTGCAGACATTTTCCCCATTGTCTTGGGGATTAACATTCAGCTTCTCATTACTTATGCAGATTTCTGCAGGGGGGCTTGCATTTTCCCCCAGAAAATGGATTTTTATTTTCTACAGCATCATCAGGCTGCAAATTTTCCAAATTTTTATGCTCAGCTTCCTCGTGAATGCTTTGCCACTTAGAAATTTCTTCCACCAGATGCCCTAAATCATCTCTCTCAAGTTCAAAGTCCCACAGATTTCTAGGGCAGGGGCAAAATGCCACAAGTCTCTTTGCATAGCAGAGTGACCTTTACTCCAGTTCCCAGCAAGTTCCCATCTCCATCCAAGACCACCTCAGCCTGGACTTCATTGTCCATATCACTATTGGCATTTTGGTCAAAGCCTCAACAAGTCTCTAGGAAGTTCCAAACTTTCCCACATTTTCCTGTCTTCTTCTGAGCCCTCCAAACTGTTCCAACCTTTCCCTGTTACCCAGTTCCAAAGTCGTTTCCACATTTTCAGGTATATTTATGGCAGCACCCCACTCTCTGTGGTACCAATTTACTGTATTAGTCCATTTTCACACTGCTATGAAGAAATACCCAAGACTGGGTAATTTGTACAGGAAAGAGTTTTAATTGACTCACAGTTCTGCATGGCTGGGAAGGTCTCAAGAAACTTACAATCATGGTGGAAGGGGAAGCAAACACATCCTTCTTCACAAGGCAGCAGGAGAGAGAAGAATGCATCAGATCTCGTGAGAACTTACTATCACAAGAATAGCGGCAAGGGGGTAACCACCCCCATGATTCAATTACCTCTCACCGGGTCCCACCTAACACACGTGGGGATTATGGGAACTACAGTTCAAGATGAGATTTGGGTGGGGACACAGCCAAACCATATCACCCAGGAATGACAAAAAAGGAAGTATACATGTTTCCCCCTGCTCGTTCTTTAGATTTGTGTTTCCAGGGCACTATCAATGCTGTCTGGTCTGACTCTTTGTCAATGCTGTCTCAGCAACCAAGCAAGAAGAGTAAACAAAATCTCACTGAGAGCTGGACCCCACAAAAGCCATTACAGCACTGAGCAGATACCATCAGCCTGAATGTCAAATACAGCTGCACCAAGTCCACAGCCTCACTAACTCCGAGCATCATCTCTCTTTAGCCCCTGACCTGCAGCCTGTTACCAAGTCCCCTACTAAGAGAATTCCAGAGTTCCTTAAGGGAAAAAAATAAATCTTATGCCCCGCTTCCAACTAAAATATTCCTCTATTCCACCCAACTGAAGATAATTTTCACAGTTTACTGCAGACATGTACTTTAAACAGAAGCAGTTTAGCTTCTGGTTGCATTAAACCTTTGTTCTCCAGAATAATTTCTTGCCTTTATCTTACATAACCAGAAGGCCTACTGAAGTGTTGCTGTTGTTGTTATAGGAGTAATCTGCCCCCAAAAGTCAAGTCAGACTTCCATCTTTAGGAAAACAAAAAGGGTGCTGGTAATCTTTAAATAACTATTGCCAACCTGCATCCAAGCCTTTGCTTCTACCCCACAAGGTTTCAAAGAATATTAATGATTCCATCTAATTCCATGACAAAAGTCCTAGTCCTATCTCAAAGTTGAGTACAGATGCAGACATTTTTCTGTTTCCCTCTGACCTTAATAGAATGTTTATATTTTTGGAGCCCTCTCTGTCAACATATTTTTATGCCTCAATATCTCCAGGAAAATAATAAACTCTGTTAGTAACAGCACCTCACAGACTCCAACAGGAAGTTTCATTTTGGAGAATATCTAAGGTCTGCAATACACAGACCTCACAAAGACAAAGCAGAATTTTGAAAGGTGAACATTTTCATAGCTGAATTGTGTCTTGTCTGTTCAGGCTGCTATAACAGAATACCTTAGACTGGGTAATTTATAAACAATATTAGTTTATTGCTCACAGTTCTGGAGGCTTGGAAGTTTAAAATCAAGATGCCAGCAGATCCAGTATCTGGAGCGGACATATTCCTCATGCATGGCAGCTTCTATCTGCCTTCATATGGCAGAAGGGGTAAACAAGTTCCCATGAGCCTCTCTTCTTCTCCAAGGCCCCACCTCTTACTAATGTTGCATTGGAGATTAGGTTTCAACAAATCAACATGGGGAGGAACGCAAACATTCAGAATATAACATTCCACCCTTGGCCCCCAACATCCATATCCTTCCCACATGCAAAATACATTTATTCCATACCAAATGGCCCCCAAAGTCTTAACTGGTTCCAGCATTAACTTTAAAATCTAAGTCCAAAGTCTCACCTAAATATCATCTAAATTAGATTTGGGTGAGACTCAAGGTATGATTCATCCTGAGACAAATTTCTCTCCAGCTGTGAATCTGTGAAATCAAAAGTTATACGCTTACAGAATGCAATGGTGGGACAGGCACAGGATAGACATTCCCATTCCAAAAGACAGAAATAGGAAGGAAGAAAGGGGTGACTCATCCCAAGTAAGTTCAAAACCCAACAGGATGAACAATCTTAAACCTTAAAGATGCCCCCTTTCCGGACACACTGGGGAAAAGGTCCAAGGCTCAAGGCAGCCCCACCCCTCACAGCACACACCACAACTTTCCCAGGTTGGAGTCTCCTGCCTGCGGTTCACCCAGCCTGGAGTAGCACCCCGGTGGTTCTACCACTCTGGGGTTTCAGGGATGTCCCCACTCCCATGGCTTTATGAGCTATTGCCATAGTAGGTTCTCTGCAATATCTTCTTCCCTGTACCATTTCTCTGCCTGGGCCCTGAGGCTGTCCAGAGCATCCTATGAAATCTAGGTGGAGGTAGCCATGACCCCACAGCTCATGCACTCTGAGCATCCATGGAGATGGCACCTCACAAACACCACCAAGGTTTATTGCCTGAGCCCTCAAAGGGGAAGCCACTGTGGGCTGCACCACACTTGGGCCCACAGGTGCCACACCTGGGCTAGCTGAGAAGCACTGCAGCAGAATGCAGGGAACAAAGACTTGAGGCAATACTGTGCTGTGAGGTCCCACAGACTATGGAGGCCCCTCTTTTGACATGTCATGCACCACATGACATTTCAGTCAGTGACAAACTATACACAATGGTGGTCCCATAAGATTATAATACTGTATTTTTACTGTGCCCTTTCTTTTCTAATTTTTAATTTTTATGGATACATAGCAGGTATATATATTTATGGAGGACATATGATGTTTTGATAGAGCCATATATTGTGTAATAAACACATCAGAGTAACTGGGGTATCCATCAACTCAAGCATTTATCAATTCTCTGTGTTAGGAACATTGTACTTTTTCTGTATTTAGATATGTTTAGAAATGCAAACACTTACTGTTGTGGTACAGCTCCCTACATATCCAGTACAGTAATACGCTATACAGGTTTGTAGCCTAGCAGCAAGATGCTATACCATATAGTCAAGGTGTAGCAGGCTGTACCATCAAGGTTTGTGTAAATACGTTCTATGATGTCCATACAATGCTAAAATCATCTAATGACCCATTTCTCAGAATGTATCCCTGTCATTAAGTGATGCATCACTGTAGTTGATCTAATCTGTCCCCCAGTCCCTTGGCCCTCTGGGCTTTTGAGGAGAGTGGCAGCCCAGATGATCTCTCTGAAGTGCCCTAGTGGTCATTCTTCCACTGCCTTGATGAATAACACCTGGCTTCTAGTCTTACTAGGTCTTACTAGTCTCTTTATGAAATAGTCACTTGGCCACACTGTTTCATTCTTTCAAAAGAATGAAAAGCATTCTTTTCCATTCTGTAAAACGTGGCCAGGTGGACAATTTTCCAAATATTTAAGTTCTTCTTTCCTCTTGATTATAAATTTCATTTTTAATTTGTTTCTTTCTTCTCACAGTTTACTTTATGTACATAGAGAAGGTATGCCACACCCTCAACACTTTGCTTAGGTATTTCTCCTACCAAATATCCTTTTTTCTCCCTCAGAAGTTCTACCTTCCACAAAATACTAGAATACAAACTCAATTCAGCCAAGTTCTCAGCCACTTTATAAACAAGATTGCCTTCCTTCCAATTTCCAATAACATGTTCCTCATTTCCATCTGAGACCTCATCAGAATGGCCTTTGCCATCCATATTTCTACCAGCATTCTGTGCATGATCTCTTAGGTAATCTCTAAGAAGATGGAGGCTTTCTCTACATATCTCTTCTGAGCCCTCATAAGAATCACCCTTAGTGCCCTGTTCACTTCAATGTAGGTTTTTTCTAGCATGCAAACTCCAAAGTCTTCCAGCCTCTCCCCACTACCCAGTTCCAAAGCTGCTTCCACACATGTAGGTATTTGTTTTAGCAACACCCCACTTCTTGGTACAAATTTCTGTCTTAGTCTGTTCAGGCTGCTATAACAAAATACCCTAGACTGGATAATTTATAAACAACAGAAATGTATTGTTCACAGTTCTGGAGGCTGTGAAGTTCAAAATCAAGATGCCACCAGATTCAGTGTCAGCTAAGGACCCATTCCTCATACATGGCAGCTTCTTTGTGTCCTCACATAGCGGAAGGGGTGAATAAGCTCCCTTGGGCTCTTTTATAAGGGAACTAATTTCACTCATGAGGGTTCTGCCCTCATGACATAATCACCTCCTAAAGGCCCCACCTCTTAATACTACTGCATTGGAGATTAGATTTCAACATGAATTTTGGGGAGACACAACATTCAGACCATAGCATCCCTCCACTTTCAACCCTCACCTTCCCCCAAAATAAGAATAAGTTCTTGGGAGGATCTAACTTACCGACTTTCCCCCTCTCATTATTTAATCCGCTTCATGTGTTTATTTCAAATTTTACCACTTCAAAAGTTCAAGTCCTTGTGTTACATTAATGTCTGCTTTCATTTTTCTTTATTCTCTGTTCAAACAAGTTGTTAAAGTCTATGGCTAAAGAGGGGCCATACAGAGAAAGCTAATGCTCATTTCATTAGAAAGAACTAAATTTTACATTTGTAGAGTGGAAACACTGCCTCAAAACATGGTGATCTCTGATTCCTTGTACGTTCTCCTTAGCTTACAGATATCCGTAAAATGGTACACATCTGGTGAGCGAAGAAGAGTGCTATCCTACCAAATTTACTATAAATTTGAAGCCTTCTTGTGGTTTTTCACCTTTAGTTTTCTGTGTTTTGTTTGTTTTGTTTTGTTTTGTTTTTTTGAGACGGAGTTACACTTTTGTTGCCCAGGCTGGAATGCAATGACGCAATCTTGGCTCACCGCAACCTCCACCTCCCAGGTTCAAGCAATTCTCCTGCCCTCAGCCTCCCGAGTAGCTGGGATTACAGGCATGAGCCACCATGCCCAGCTAATTTTGTAATTTTAGTGGAGACAGGGTTTCTCCATGTTGGTCAGGCTGATCTCAAACTCCCGACCTCAGGTGATCCACCCGCCTTGGCCTCCCAAAGTGCTGGGATTACAGGCATGAGCCACCACATCCAGCCTTCACCTTTAACTTTCAAAATGAAACAGTTGTATCAGGAATACTCCTCCTATAAACAAGACCAATATATGGAAATTGTATTATACAAAAGAAAAATAAATGCATATTCACTTTGTAAAATAACTTATCCAGTGAATTTCTGTACTAGCAAGTTTCCCCAGTACTTCAAAAAATAATGACACAATTTGTTTTAAATTTTGATTTTTAATGGGAGGACAGACTTTTGTAAAATGAGGTACAACTACAGCCATAAAGAAAATTCTTCCCCACCAATTCACCAATCCTTCTCTATTCATTAATATATTTATGTATATACTCGTTCTAATCACGTGTATCCCAATGTATATAGAATATGAGTAACTGCACAAGTATACAATTGCTATCTGCTATTTAGATAACTGCTGCAACACAACCTGTTTTCCATATCACACTAGAAAAGACTGAGCTGAAATGTCAGTTTTCAGAATAAACACTTTTAAGCATCTTACTTGTTGAGTCAGGAGTTCAGTAACTCAGGTGCCAAAGGGCTCTGACCTAACATTTGCTCATTCCTAGAGAAAACAGTTCTGTTGAGTCACAGGCAGAAAGATAAGGGAAACACTTTTAGTTCTCAAATTAAGGTAGTCACTCGTTTTGCAACTGCATTCACGTCTGACAGCCTTGATAGACACATATTTCAGGAGAAACTTATATAAAGAAAATAAATTGCCATTTGGCACTTTTCATGCCTGGCACCCTCAAGGAGAAGAAGACCCCATCTTTATTCCACAGGCAGCACTTCCTGCTGCTTTGTTCTTTATTTAGTTCTCTTTAAAGTTCAGCAGCATTTTAATTCTTTTTCAAATTCTCCAAAATTCTAAACCACTCCATACGTGACAGAATTTTAAATAAATCCTCATAGTTTCAAAAGTATAAATAAAGTCCTGAGCCACCACTGAAAGCAGAAGCCAGTGTCTTTGTCAGGTACCCTTGCCTTCAGGCCCGTCTTGATGCCCTTGGCTGGCACCATCTCTCCCTTCCCCCTGGCCACAGCCACCTGCTGCCTTCCACATTCTTGGGGCCCCTAGTTTTATCCGTCATGTCTGCCTGCTACAGACTGGTGTTGCATCTCTCAGCACTGCATGCATTGCGTTGCATACTCTCATTCACCTTTCCTTTTTCCTAACAGGATCCTTACCCTTTTTTCCCCAAAAATTCACTCCTGCTCCACACCATCATGTTCTTCAGGAAAGCTAACTCCATTCCCTGCTTTCAAGCAGTGGATCTGATTAGTGTGAGTAAATCAGTACATAGCACTCTCCCAGTGACTGTCATGGCTTAAGTTGGCCCAATCAAACTGAAGGGAAAGACAATCGGAAAAGAAGTTTTTTCTTACTCTCCCCTCCCTCTTCCGGACATGAATAAGGAAGAAGGAGGCCCTACTTGTCAGTGGCAGCCCCCTTGTGACCATAAAAAGAACCATATTCAGTTTGAAGTTGATGTGGAAATATCTGGGATGAATTCTTGATGTCATCGTTGAGCCACTAACCATACTCCTCTGAGGCTCACCTGACTTCTGAACTTCTTTCTTGTAGCACTTCTCAGAGGCTTTACTATTCCAAAATACACTGTGACCCTTCAAGAGGGAAGTGTGGTAGTCTGTCCTTTCCAACCAGATTTGATCACATAGCCCTGTCTCTCTCAAGGACTAGTGTTCCATGGAACTCGGCTTGGGGAACACCACACTGTGGTCATTTTAGGATTATCTGGGGCGAAAATGTGTCCTGACATGCTGTCAATCACTAGCTACTAAAGAGCTGGAGGTAAAGAACACACAACATAAATCCTTAAATCCAATGTTTCCTGCTTGAGATATACACTATGTGTTAATAGTTTGGACACAATCCAAATTCCACAATCACCTAATAATTTCTCTCTTTTTCTAAACCAAGTCAATTTTAATTTATTAAATTACATATTTATGTTATTCATAAACATTTGGCATGATTACTCTGCCCCAAATATTAAAATACCAACAAAAACAAGGCTTACTTCTGCCTAACATTCAAAGTCACCCTGATCTGACCCTTCCCTTATTAGCTGTTTGTCACAACTCCCCAGCCCAGTCTTCACCTTAGACTCATTACTCTCTCCCATCCCTGAGTCCTCAGCTCAGAGCCCAACCACAGCAGCCTCATCCTTTCCAATTTTTTTTTCAGGTCCAGAATTGCAAATTCATTTTAATTATACATTTAGTTACATAAGCAATACATTAATACATGCTGCTTATAAAAATCCAAATACTAGGCTAACATCCTCTTTGATAGCCCCAATTGTGGTTCTTTTCCTGCCTCTACAAAAGTAACCACTGTTATCAGCGTTATCAGCTTTACGTGTAACCTTCCAGATCTTTTTCTGGGCATTTACACACACGTATATGGACCCACAGAACACATGCAGGCATCTTCCATTCTATTGCTGCTCACTGTCCTCACCTTGGTTATGGACAGCTTTAAGGTCCCAGAAGCCAGGAGAGGTATTAGCTCCTAGAAACTGGGATCAAGGAAAAGAGAAGTACAACTTAGTCCCTCTGGAAAAATGGAGGACACACAGCATCCACTGTCACACCAAAAATGTCATATTCTCAGAGAGCAAGAACCGGACAGCAAAGCCCTCTTACAGGAATGCATGGAGGAGAGAAAAGGAGCTATGGGGTGTTAGGAGCAAGGCTGTCAGGCTCCCTGAAGAAGCCTTATGATATGGTTTGGATTTGTGTCCCCACATCTCAGGTTTAATTGTAATCTCCCGTGTTGGAGGAGGGGCCGGGTGGGAGGCGACTGGATCATGGGGGTGCATTTCCCCTTTGCCATTCTCCTGATAGTGAGTTCTCACCAGATCTAGTTGTTTAAAAGTGTGTGGCACCTCCCCCCGCCCCTCTTCTGCTCCGGCCACATAAGATATGTCTCATCCCCCTTCACCTTCCGCCAAGATTGAAAGCTTCCTGAGACCTCCCCAGTCATGCCACCTGCACAGCCTGTGGAATCACGAACCAATTACACCTCTTTTCTTTATAAATTACCCATTCTCAGCTATTTCTTTATAGCAGTGGGGGAATGAACGAACCTACCTTACAACCTCCATTGGATGTCACAGGGCAGCAATGGTTTGACGTAGGCAACACTCCAACCCTCATCAACACTGTGCAGTCCAGCTCTTCCCTGGGATGCTCTTCACAAGTCACACTCCACTCCCCCAGCCCCTCTCTACTTCCCACCCTTTCTGTCTGGAAAGCTGGGAGAGCTGCCATTTTGGATTTGGACAGCTACTTCCCAAATGTCCAACCAAGGGAAAGTGGGAAAAGAAAAGAAGGCCCAACCATGTTTAAAGTGGGTTTGCCTGTTCCTTGCCCACTCTTCAGTGGGACAGCCAAAACCGTTCTCTCCTGAGTTTGACAGAAACACTGTTAGGACAAATGTGCTAGTAGTGGCATGTTTTTACCCAGGATCAGAGAGCACAACTGGGGGTGAGTTGGAAGGGACCCCCCGATGAAGTGGCAGTACAAGGGGAAAAGGGTGCTGAGGAAGAGTCACACACACATCTGCACCGGCTCCCATCACCTCCCTCCCCACACACTCCACCTTCGCCCTCATTTCCTGCACTGAGCCTTTGGTTACGAAACCTCTTTTGTTAATATCCACTAGATGTATTTGAATAAAATAGTAAAATAGCCAACATAAATGTAAAGTTTCCATTAAAGACGACCTCACTAGATTCACAACTCCTTCAGAACAGCAAAGCCCTGTGTGAAGCCACCAGAGTGGGTGAGTGGGAGCTTCACCTGGGTTCCGGCAGTGCTTTTAATTGACTCAATCCTCAATTCTGGCTCATGTCCCAGAATACAAGGCAAGGCTCCTCTCTTCCGGTCATCTAAGACCTCTGCCTTTTCTTTTTTTTTTCTTTTGAGACAGAGTCTCGCTCTGTCACCCAGGCTGGAGTGCAGTGGCGCAATCTCCACTCACTGCAACCTCCACCTCCTGGGTTCAAGTGATTCTCCTGTCTCAGCCTCCGGAGTAGCTGGGCTTACAGGTGACTGCCACCATCGGCCAACTTTTGTATTTTTAGTAGAGCTGGGGTGTCGCCGTGTTGGTCAGGCTGGTCTCGAACTCCTGACCTCAGGTGATCTGCCTGCCTTGACCTCCCAAAGTGCTGGGATTACAGGCATGAGCCACCACACCCGGCCTGACAGCTGCCTTTTCATAAAGAAAATCCGAGAACAAAGAAGAATACATATATATTTGGAATTTTGCCCAGCATAATAATCTCCGCCTTCCTCCCTGACTTCATGTCCTCCCACTCTCTCCTCCCCCACTCTGTCCCTCACTGTCCCCTCACAGGTGATGCACCTTCCTGGTTTAGGCCTTTGCACACACTGTTCCTCCTGCCTAGAGTGCTGCTCCTCCTGGTCTCTGCATGACTATTTCTTACTTGCCATTCACACTAAATGTCTCGTCTCACTCTAAATGTCATTTCTCAGGCCTTTTCTGGATTTCTGCTCCAATATCGTCACTTTTTTCAGATCTCTCTATTTTAGCTTTCTGTATCGAACCTAGCAATATCTGATGTTTTTCTTTTTTCCTTTTGCTGTTGTTGATGTTGTTTTTTAATTGTTTGACTGCTAGACTAGAATGGTAATGGGAATTTGCCTTGTTCATCCCAGTATCCCAGACATCTGAAAACAGAGCCTAGCATAAATAAGTATTGAATGAAATCAGTGAATCTTTGAACCTGCAACTTCACATGTAAGCCCTCGCATAATCCTCCTTCTATCTCAAAGCTTGTTTCTCATCCTTCCCTCCAACTCATGCTTTCCTCCAACCAGACTCATTTATTTAAAGTTCTCCTTTCACGCATGCTGTGTTGTCTTCCATTCTTTTCCACATACAGTCATGGGCCACATAACAATGTTTCACTCAATCATGGACCGCATATATGACAGTGGTCCCATAAGATTATAGTACTGCATTTTGACTGTACCCTGTTAAAGGGAAGGAAGGGAAGGAAGGGAAAGAAGGAAGGAGGGAAGGAGGGAAGGAGGAAGGGGGGGAAGGAAGGAAGGAAGGAAGGAAGGAAGGAAGGAAGGAAGGAAGGAAGGAAGGAAGGAAGGAAGGAAGGAAGGAAGGAAGGAATTCATGAAATGCAAGAGAAAAGACTTCATCTAAATCTTTTAGATTAAGAAAAAAATTCTGAATGAGACCTGAGAAACATCATATCAAAGTCAGGGGGATCTAAGACCTGCAGTGTCCCTCCTTCATCTCTTCCACTGGTTTTGATGCAATGATGTAGAAACCTACTAGATGTAGCCTTTTCAAATTATTTCTGTTTATTATAAAAGTATTGAACACAACAAAAGATAATCCAATATAAAATTACCTGACATCTAAACTAGACCTTCCTGTTAATATACATACACCATGTCTTTGGGGTAGGAGTAAAAGGCCACAGTAGTAACCTACAGGTGGGATCCATGATTGTGCACTATCACCCTGTAGGTACGGGTGTGTGCTCTCACCAATCCACAAGTGCCTAGGCTCTCACTGGGGATTGGATTCAGTAGGAGGGCTCTCATTAGAGCAATATCAAAAACCTTTCTCCAGAGGCTCACCCTCCTAGCTCAGGCAAGGGGATGGAAAGAATGCATCCCTGCAGCAGAAGCAAGTATCATGAAGGTATGAACATTTGAGATCTTATAATTAATGGACACCTCTTGGTTGTCCTGGTTCTGTATATATATACTGTTTCTGTTACCCCAACCATACCGTTGTAAACCTTATGTATATGTAAACTAAGCAACCCCAAAGGATTGGTTTTAGCTGTAGTTTTTATGTATATACAAATTAGACAATCCAATGTCAATTCTGGATATGGTTAAGCATACTTCCAGAGTAGGCTTATTCGATACCCCCATGCGTGTGGCTAGAGTTTTACATATACATGAGTTAGGCAACCCTAGTATGTAGCTCCTAACAAGATGTGGTGCTTCCTTTCACTGGACACAAGCAGCTCTTATAGGTTAGTATGATAAAATAATGGCACCAGAACTAGGACTATATAATCATACACATACTCTATGCAGTGGAAGCTGTAACATACACCGTATAGTCTTCCCTCTTTTATGGAGAGAAGTATACATATGGTCTATTTCATTCTGCTCATAAAAGTGATAAAAGGGAGCCAAAGGACTCGAGGCTCCTTCCCAGGTCTATGATACCTTGCATCAATCCTCAACAAAGTAGTTTCCTTTCTATCCTCCTTTATTTCCTGGTGGTACCAAGGGTATGAACTGGGATAGACAGAAAGGGTCTTTCAATGACAAGATCTGCTCCCATGACATAAGTTCTCTGCCCTTGACCACCTAAAACTTCTAATTGGCCCAATTTCCCTCCTTGATGTCTTAAGAGAAAAAAAGAAAAGCATTAAAAATCACAAGTCAGCAGGTTTATGGCCCATGTAAAGCAACATCTTTCTAAGAAGATGGAATCAATACCGATGCAACCCATAGCCATACAATAGGAATATAAAGCAAGGAGATAGATTTCCCCAAGATTCATCTAGGCCTATTAGTTTCATTTCTGTAGTTGGGCCTCGTATGTGAAAAGTCTCCAACAGGGAGAACTAGTCATCTAGTTCTAGTGAATGTATCACTAGACAATTTCATCACTGTGCAAACATTATAGAGTGCTCATATACAGATGGCAGAGCCTACCACACACTGAGGTTATATGGTATAGCCTAGTGTTCCTAGGCTACAACCCTGTTGAGCATGTTACTGTACTGGATACTGTAGGCAACTGTAACACAATGTTAAGGATTTGTATATCTAAACACAGCTAAACATAGAAAAGATACAGGGAAATTATGGCATCAAAGATTTCAAAATGAGACATTTGTATAAGGCACTCAATATGAATGAAGCTTGCAGGACTTGAAGTTGCTCTAGATAAGTCAGTGAATGTGAAGGCATAGGGCATTACTGTAGTACTGTACTACAGTAGAACCCTACTCCAGACTTTATAAACACTGTACACTCAGGTTACATTAAATTTATAAAAATATTTTTCTTTTTTCAATAATAAATTAACCTTAGCTAACTGTAATTTTTTTGACTTTATAAACTTTTAATTTTTTAAGTTTTTGATTCATCTGTAATAACATTTAGCTTAAAACACAAGCACATTGTACAGTTACACAAAAATATTTTCTTTTCTTTTTATTTTATTTTCTTTTTTGGAGACAGGGTCTTACTCTGTTACTCCGGTTGAGTGCAGTAGTGCAATCACAGCTCACTGCAGCCTCAACCTCCTGGGCTCAGGTGATCCTCCCACCTCACTCTCCCAAGTAGCTGAGACCACAGGTGTGCACCACCATGCCTGGCTAATTTTTCTATTTTCTGTGGAGATGGCATTTTGTCACATTGCCCAGACTGCTCTTGAACTCCTGGGCTCAAGCAATCTGCCCAGCTAAGCCTCCCAAAGTGCTGGGATTACAGGTATAAGCCACTGCACCAGGCCTATTTTCTTTTTTATATTCTTATTCTATAAGCCTTTATCTATTTTTTAATTTTTTTACTTTTTAAAATTATTTGTTAAAAACTAAGATACAAACACACACATTTGCCTAGGCCTCCATAGGGTCAAGATCATCAGTACCAGTATCTTTCACCTCCACATCCTGTCCCACTAGAAAGGGGCAATAACACTCAGGGCACTATCATCTCCTATGAGAACAATGCCTTCTTCCAGAATACCTCCGAAAGGACCTGCCCGAGGGTGTTTTCATAAGGAAAAAGTGTACGCAGTAAAATAATAAGAGGTATAGTAAATACATAAACCCATAACACAGTCATTTATCATCATCAAGTATCATGTACTGTACATAATTGTATGTGGTAGACTGTCACACATCTGGTAGCACAATAGGTTTGTTAATACCAGGGTCACCACAAACACAGGAGTGATACATTGTGCTTCGAGGATACAATGGCTATGACATCACTAGGCGATAGGAATTTTTCAGCCTGATTACCATCTTCTGGAACTACCTTTGTACGTGAGGCCCATTATTGACTGAAACAGCCTCCTGCAGTGTATGCCTGTACCTGCATTTACTACGGTAGGAAAATACACCACGCCCTGAGAATCCTGGGCCCATACTCCCTCAGACCTACATGGATGTGGGGGTGTGTGGAGTAAAGAGGTCAGGAGGAGAACCAAGTCAAGGTATAAATATGGCACATCTTCCTAAAGCTCAATTTTCTTCAGAGATTTAGAGAGGAAAATTATGTATATGTATGGTATAAAAACAAAGTTGAACATAAAGCTGCCCCTGCCTGCAGGTATCTGACGTGGTTTTTTTTTTTTTTTTTTGAAACGGAGTCTTGCTCTGTCACCCAGGCTGGAGTGCAGTGGTGTGATCTCCGCTCACTGCAAGCTCCGCCTCCCGGGTTCACGCTCTTCTCCTGCCTCAGCCTCCCCAGTAGCTGGGACCACAGGCGCCCACTACCACGCCCGGCTAATTTTTTTTATATATGTATTTTTAGTAGAGACAGGGTTTCACCGTGTTAGCCAGGATGGTCTGGATCTCCTGACCTCGTGATCCGCCCACCTCGGCCTCCCAAAGTGCTGGGATTACAGGAGTGAGCCACCGCGCCCGGCCGACATGCTTATTTTTTATGAATGAAATGTCAACATCTAGTCTGACTAGTGAAAAGATTTGGGAAGGAGAGGGTCATTATTGATGATGGAATGATGGAATGAATGGTGTTTAATGCAACATGTTCATGAATTTTAAAGATTAAGTAACACTATTTATTTATTTATTTATTTATTTATTTATTTATTTATTTATCTATCTATTTATTTTAGAGACAGGGTCTTGCTCTCTTGCTCAGGCTGGAGTGCAGTGGCGCAATAACAGTTCTCCGCATCCGCAACCTGGGCTCAAGGAATGCTCCGGCCTCAGCATCCCGAGTATCTGGGACTACACATGCAGGTCGACACAGCTGGCTAATTTTTTTTGTAAAGACTAGATTTTGCCATGTTGCCTAGGCTGGTCTCAAACTTCTGGCCTCAATCAATCCTACCGCTTCTACTCCCAAAGTGCTAAAATTAAAACCGCATGCATCCAGACAATGAAATACTTTTCAAAATTGTGAGTGTGCTGCAGACAATTTCAGGTTTTGACCCCATCCCCTACTCTTCCCAACCCCAATCAGGCTGGTGGTCACTCCCCTTTGCCTTAGGGTATTTTGCAGTGGAAAAGTTTAAGAAGTATTGAATCCCTATGGATTTTCAGAAACATTGAATGGGGGCTGAAACCAAAAGGGATATTTGTGTATACTTTAAATGTAGAGAAAATTTAACTAATCAGAACATAGCATCTCTCCATTCTAGAGTCTGTCCTTCTTTCTGCTGCACCACAGCCTCTCCCCAACAACTCCTGCAAAAAGAAACCCACGCACAAATCCTCACGCCTCCAAGCATTCTGAGTCAGCAAAGCTTTATTTGCACTGATGATAATGTGCACTATACATGGACATATCCATCTACCCTGACATCTAACAAACCAGGCTGGGCACATCTGAGGATACAAAGATGAGTGTGGTGTTATCCCTACCCTGGAGAAATTCACAGGCATGTGAGGAATCCAGCTGTCAATTTTTAAAAGATTTTATAATGTGATAAATTCATTAAAAAGCCACAAAGTGCTGCAGGAGCAGAGAGGGGAAAAAAAAAAATTCCCTGCTCTACAAGGGCAGGGTAGTCACGGAAGATTTCTCAGATGAATCAGCATTGGGGGCTCCACACTTCCGGGTTTTTGCAGCAGCAAAGTGAGCCTCCTGGGTAGAATCAGATGTGCCCTAGAAATTCCTCTGCCAAGCTGATTCTTCCTCACACCCCTCCCTCACTCCAGCCCTAATTGCTCCCATTGCCTACACTTCCCTCACAGCCTATTTTCCTAACTTTTAAATTATATTATCATTGCAAAAGTATTTATTGAACATCTTCCCTGTGAAAGGCTGCCCTTGCATAGCTTTTAGTCTAACATTTAATACTCCCAAGACACATATTTTCTACTCCTACTTTACTCATTGAGGCCGACAGAGGATAAATTACTTGCCCAAAGTCATGGCCAGGATGTGGCTGTGCTGGGTTTCAGACCCAGATCAGTCTACACTCTTTCCACTGCACCCACTGTTTCCCTTGGTTATAAAGCTGCCCTTGCCTGTGGGCATTTGACATGCTTATTTTTATAAACGAAATGCCAGCACCTAGTCAACATCTAATAAAAAAGTTTCAGGAAGGAGAGGAGAGGGTGATTTTTTATATTAGAATGGATTTTTAAAATTTTTTCTACTTTTACATGTTTCAAAAAAATTTCATCTCCATCCTTTTGTGGTTCAAGAGCATGATGATTGGGTTTTCACGCTAATGTGTGAGAAGTGCCTCCCTCAAATCTTGTTTGACTCGACTTTAGCAAATTATGTCTGAAGTGAAAAAAAAAATTATCTTAGTTTGAGAATGTATTATTTATAAATCAGAAATTGTGCATAATTTATTTATTTCTACTGAAAGAAGCAGTGCCATGCATAAGGAGATAACAGAGAAACCCAAATTAGGAGATGGGTAGGGAGAAAGCAGTGCAGAGTAAGAGAGAAAAAAAAAATCAGAGATATAAAGTGAGCATAAAGTGAGGCAGCTTAAAGGAAAAGGTCACACAGCCCAATCTTGATGTCCTTTGAAATTTAAAGACTCAGAAACAGTATCTAGAAAATGCTGATCTAAAGCCACGTGGGCATCCGACCACAAACCACATCTGGGAAATGTCAGAGAAGCAAGGTCCTCAAACCCTGAGTGCAAATGGCTCAACCAAGCAACCCCTCAGCGAGTGAAACTCTGAGTTCACAATACACAGTCATGCTCAAAAGAGTGCCCAGCAGCAGGGTTCTGCCCTTCCATGAGGTGGAGAAAGAGCTTTCATTTGTGTCTGTGGTCCTGTCAGCTCCTCCCAGCTTGGATGCAAAGCCAAAGCTGGTAACATGCTGCCCCACCCTGCTATACCCACCAGGCGCAGGGTGAGATTAGCGTTAGAGCGAGGGTGTGTGACTGGCCAAAGGAGGATGACAAAAGTCAACAAGCCAGGGGTCCAAACAGGAAAACACCCTCCCCTTGTGAAATCTCTGCCTTCTGTTATGTGCCTGAGGATGATCAGAGGCAGCACTTCCACTGCCACTTTGTCAGAGAACATTTCTCAGGGCAGGTCTGCCGGGGCTTTCTGCTGGACTCCTCCTGCTCTGACTCAGGTGGCTCAAGAAGCCATCTCAAACTAAAGACCTGCTGATAGGGAAGCTAAATCTGATGTTTCAAACCCTCTTGGATTTCTACTCTATTTCTGTGAGGTCCTTTTCAAATCCATGTGGGTTCATTAAATGCTCCCATAGACCTATGTGAGGAGGAAAAAATTAGTAAGGCAAACAAGCCACATCATTCTTTCTTCCATAGCTGCCATATCAAAGGGCTGGTGGATGTAGTCATAGTTGCCATTTCCCAGGAGCTGATTATCATAGAGGAAAAGGATTTTATTTAAGGCAAAAAAAATAAAAATAAAAGCCAGCAAATTTACCAATTTTATGTTTCTAGGAAGCAGCAAATGCCAGGGGTTGGATGCAGATAAGATGATCTGAAACTAAAAGTGCATCAGGGATAGCCTATCTCCCAGTCCATTTCTAAAATTCCGTGTACTGATAAAGAATTGTCAGTTGAAGAAAACCTCAGCCTTGCACCTGTGCAAAAGGGAAAGGGAGCCAGTAGTAAAAACAAAAATCAGATCAGAAAGTATCAGCAACATTCCAGGAAGAAAGTTGAGAGAAAAAGAAAATGTTACACACACACACACACACACACACACACACACACACACACTGCATCAGGGAGTAGTCCTGCTGGTCAAAACAGATGCATAGCTCTGAGGTATGATTAATCCTTGCTTCTGTAACCTCAGCAATGCAAAGGCTGTTTTCCACCCAAACCCTGGAGAGTCTGTCAAAATGAGTTAGACTGGATCTCCTGATCCAGTTCTCCTGTTATACAGTTGAGAAAAGTGACATGCCACAAATGCAGAGTGCTCAGGACACTGACAAGAGCCCTCCACACGTGGCAGCTTCTGTCCCTGCTCGGTGGCAGTTACAAGCAAACGTTTTCATATTTCTAGGAATGCTTCTTACACAGAAGGTGAAATCCATCCTTCTCAACAGTCATGACCCTGAGAAAATGAGCGTAAGCTGTCAGATCTACCTGTGACCTGAAGTCCACAGGGACCATCTTCGTGCTCTCACTCTGCCCGAGGGTCTCACAAGCAGCCTGTGCCTCTCTTCTTGCCCTCTAAGTGACTTTCTTCATAGCAATGACTGCTTCTCAGGAAGAGTCCACTGTCTTCTCTTCTTATTTGCTGTATGCTTCTCTTCCATCTAGCTCACTTTCCCATGGCAGACGCACTATGGGAAAGCAATAGTATGAAAAAACACCTCGGCACAGCACATTTTCCCCAAGACGGGGCTATTCCAGAGCACAGGGAGGACCCACAACAGAGGAGGTATCATTTTAGAATAGTACCTGTGTTCATTCAAACTGGCCTATCACAGGGTCTGAAATTCTACCATTAATGATGATTTCTAGAATACAACAGAGTCAAATGTGCCCTTATAAAATAAAATAAAACACTACAAATAGAAAACACTGAAAGTAGTTACTAGTGCAAAGCAATTGATTTTCTCAGCTATTGGATGATTGTGTGGGAATCTGATAGAGGAAAGAACAGGCTAGACATTTGAGACTCGGAAGGGTGGGAGGTAGGGAGGAGGTGAGGGATAAGAAAGTACTTCATGGGTAAAATGTACATTTGATTCAGGTGATGGATGCACTGAATGCCCAGACCTCACGACTGTGCAATATATTCCTGTAATAAAACTGCACTTGTATCCCTTAATTTAATACAAATAATTTTTTTTTTAAAGAACAAAAAAACACTCTTAGAACTTCTACAGCAACCCAGGAAATCCCTGTTCCAGTCCAGCTCCTCCCAACTGTTCTGCCCTGGTGCTCCAGGGGTTCATGAGATGAGGCTGTAAGTATCCTGATAGGCAGCATCAACTTTGCATAGGTTTTATGTTTAAATACAACACTAAACTCTCATCAGCCTGGCATGTCCATTGTTGCTCATCACTGGCCTTTAGCTCCTGGCCATTTCCCAGTTAAAATCAGTAGCGTCCTTCCTGGAAAACTTCATTTTCCTTCCAGCCACTCTCTGCCAAATATCTTTTATCTTCCTTTCTCTCTCTCCTGCCTTCCTCCCTCCTCTCCCCTGCTTCTTTCTACTAACCATTCTCCAAACTTCCTCTCCTTTATTAGGCAAAACTGGGATGAGTTACACTGTCAAACATACCACATGAAGCATCAGCTCAAACGGATTTCCAGTGAATTAAGAAAAACTTAGATATAATATTTCTTGTGTTTCCACTGAGCTCATAAAAGCCCAGGTTTCAGTCTGAAAACATGGCAGATAGTAAGACGTTGGAACTGAACTGACTGCCTAAGGATGGCACTGAGCTCTGGCAGTATGGGGACAGGGTGGAAAATGCATGCGCTTCAGAGGCTGCTGGCCTAGGGAGTCAGAAACAACTGGACTCAAATACCAGCTCCACCTGAATAGCTATACAACTTTGGACAAGTTGTTCGGTCTTTCTGAAGCTCAGTTTTCTCATCTCTAAAATGCAATAACATTTTTTCAGAGTTGTGAGTACTAAATGAGTCAATAAACATAAAATAATAAATTAAATGAATGTAAATACAGGTTTTTTTTAAAAAAATTGGTTTCCTCTCTTCTTCCTGATCAAGATATCATTGGTTTCTTTTGATTTTGAGAGCAGAGAGCTGGTTCCAGTTCCATTTCTATAATCCTGGGATTTCAATCAAAAGTGTAGCTTCTTATATGGGCACTGGATATCTTGGGCTGTAGTAAGATGAAACCAATGTCAAATAAAGGACATGGCATCAGATGAAAACTTCTGCTCAAGCTCTGTATCACACCTCTCCCTATCTTTACTTCTTTAAAAAAAAAAAAAAAAAAAGTGTATTTCAATGAATAAAACCAGCCTAAAATCACCTCTTCTCTAAAGCTATGTTTGATCCATTCTTCCCACTGATTGATTCATTCAAAACTAGCATCCCTCCATATATAGAGGACTGGTTCCAGCCCCTCTACCCCTGCCAACCCCACATATACCAAAATCCTCACATACTCAAGTCCCACAGTTGGCCCTGTAGAGCCCGAGTACAGAAAAAAACAGCCTGCAGCCATTAAAAAGAATGAGATCTACAGGGTGCGGTGGCTCACACATGTAATCCCAGCACTTTGGGAGGCCGAGGTGGGCGGATTGCCTGAGGTTGGGAGTTCAAGACCAGTCTGGCCAACATGGTGAAACTCCATCTCTACTAAAAATCCAAAAATTTAGCCAGGCATTGTGGCATGCGCCTGTAATCCCAGCTACTCGGGAGGCTTAGGCAGGGGAATTGCTTCAGGCAGGGAGGTGGAGGTTGCAGTGAGCCGAGATCATGCCACTGCACTCCAGCCTGGGCAACAGAGCGAGACTCCATCTCAAAAAAAAAAAAAAAAAGAACGCGATCGTGTCCTTTGCAGGGACATGGATAAAGCTAGAGGCCATTATGTTTAGCAAATTAACACAGGAACGGAAAACCAAATACCCCATGTTCTCACTTATAAGTGGGAGCTAAATGATGAGAACACATGGATACACAGAGGGGAACAACACACACTGGGGTCTTTCAGAGAGTGGAGGTTGGGAGGAGGGAGAAGATCAGGAAAAATAACTAATGGGTACTAGGCTTAATACCTGGGTGATGAAATAATCTCTACCCCTCAAAAAAACCCATGACACAAGTTTACCTATGAAACAAACCTGCACTTGTACTCCTGAACTTAAAAGTTAAATAAAATAAATAAAAAGAAAAAAGAAGCCATCCATATTCTTGGGTTTTGAGATGAAGAGTTTATGGATGCTTATATTCAAGTATAGTATCTACTTTTTTTTAATTCCATGAATACTGTCTTCCATCTGCATTTGGTTGAAAAAAATCCACATAGAAGTGGACCCACACTGTTGAAATCCATGTTGTTCAAGGGTCAACTGTAATTGAATGCCCTCTGTCCCCATTAGAGAATGTGGATTAAATGGTGAGAAAAAAAGAGAGACATGAGCCCTGCCTTCCAGGAGTAATTACGTATTTACAGATAGACCTCTTCCACTAGACTCCAGAGTCAGGGCCCCGCATTCTACATTCCAAGCTTGGCATACAGTGCTCAAAGAAAAATTTTGAATGAATGAATGATTGGTTGATTTCAACATTTCATAAAAGTCATGCTTTTCTAAAAAGGAGAAATCAGATCTGGTTTAACTATGTTTTTACTTTTAAAAATCAGTATCTTTATTTCTGGTACATCTTTAGTTGATTGGCTTCTATCTTAGTCTACTTAGGCTGCAATAACAAAATACCACAGAGATTTATTTCTCACAGCTCTGGAGGCTGAGAAATACAAAATCAAAGTACCAGCCAATTCAGTTCCCCAGTGAGGGAATGCTTCCTGGTTTACAGATAGCTGCCTTCTTTCTTGCTGTATCCTCGCATATGGACAGAGACAGAGCTCTGGCTTCTCGTTTTCTTCTTATCAGGACACTAATCCCATTATAGGGGCCCCACCCTCATGATCTCATCTAAACTTAATTACATTCCAAAGGCCCCATGGCCAAATGCCATCACATTGGGGGTTGGAGCTCCAACATACGAATTTGAGGAAACTCAGACATTCAGTACATAACAGCTACAATCTTCCTTTACACAACACAGGGAAACTAGAAGTTTCCAGGGGAGATTTTAACTAGTTTGTTTAAAATCAATTTAAAAAGAAAAGAGAGGTTTCCAGGGACAAAAATTATGTTTCATGGAAAAATCAGAGCCAGGAGTGGTGGATTCTAACACCAGCTCTGCAACAAGCTATGTTAGACTTTGGTCAAGTTACTTCACTTCCTTATTCCTGAAAGAGCAGCTGGACTGATGATCCTTGGGCTCCACTCCAGTTCTGCCATGCTGGGGTTCTCATGGGTATCTACCCTCAAAGATTCTTTTTTAATTCGAGGGTCCCTATTGTTACCTTTCCTCACTAATCTCTGAAACAAATTGAATAGAATCCCACAAACAATAATGATGGCTGTTTTCATTCAAGACTGCCCCATCCATCAGGGAAATAATTGCCCTTCACTCCCCCGACCCCACCCACATGTTACCACCAACATGTGTTGCCACCCCACCAACATGTGTTTAGTTGAAAAGAAAAAAACAGAAACCAAATCGAAGCTCTTTCAGAGGGTACTTTGAACTAGAAAAAATACCTAATTCCACTTACACAGGAGATGCTTAAGAGTTTACAGATGCTTCTATTCAAGCATAGTATCTATTTTTTTTAACTCAACACCAAAACCATACAACTCAATTTTTAAAAAGACGGAGACTGATGTAATGCTGCAATTGATATACACTGTATGTTTTATTTTGAATTCTGCAAATGTGTGATTGCAGTCAAGAAAGATATACCCACAGAATCTTCAAAGAACAGAAAGCCCCTGGTTGAAGATCTACTACATAAAATATTCATGTTACTAGTTCAGGTTTCCTCTCTTGTGTTTCTCCAAGATAGCCTTAATCTCAACTGGGGATTTTAATGGAGGTAGACTGGTAATAAAAATTAAAAGGACTCCTCTCTGTCCCCCTGCTGTTTTCTATTAGCAGTGCATTACATTGTATTATTTTCCAATGTTTACATAAAAGAGCTAATAAATATTAGATGGATACCTCAGCTAACAAGAATGGTGACCACAAAATATTGAACAGCTGAAGATTAGAATTTGAACAAAAAAAGTTTACAGAAGCCATACTTCTGTGCGTTGTGCATGTAGGCATCCCAGCCCCCATTGATTACAGTATATACTGTGAAATCACATAGGAAAGCAAAGCAGATTTATTCTTTTTTGCATTGAACCCTACAGTTACTTCCTTTTTGCTGGTAGATTGTGACTCTGCAGTTTTAAGTGTGAACTATGAAATCAATAATAAAATTACAAATCAGCAGGCAAAGTGCATATCAATAAAATTGTCCATTCTTGAGCATCTACCACCTGGCCGATCCAGGGCCTTAGGCCTCCACATGTACTGCTTCATACAAGTCTCACAGCACTGTAAAAAGGCAGCATTATCTCCATTTTACAGGTGAGAGATCTAAGAGAGGTCAGGCAACTTCTCCAAGGTCACACAGTTGGTAAATAACAGACACCCAGTTCTGGTGGATTCCTAAACTCATGTTTGCTCCTCTACACTACGAACAGGGAGCACAGGTGCCATAGAAGGCACTGAGGGATAGAAAGACACCCTCTCCTATGGATTGAATTGTGCCCCCTCAAAAGTCATATAGTGAAGGCCCAACATGATTGTATCTGGAGATAGGGCCTCTATGGAGGTAATTAAGATTAAATGAGGTCACAGAGTGGGGTTCTAACCCAATAGGATTATCATCCTAATAAGGAAAATCAGAGTTTGCTCTCTTATCTCTCCAGGGAATGCACAAGGAAGAGGTCATGTGGGCACACAGTGAAATGGCAGAAGATTACACATTTGAATTGTGGCTAGCGAAACTGAGATGTGCTGTAAGTGTAACCACTAGAGTTCAGTCTTAGTATTAAAAAAAAAAGAATATAAAATACTTTATTAATAATATTTATATTGATTACATGTAAAAATAACATTTTTGATACATGAGGTTAAATAAAATGTATTATTATATTTAGTTTCACCTATTTCTTTTTTTTAATGTAGCTACTAGAAAATTTAGAATTACATATGTGGCTCCCATTATATGCGGATTGGACAGCACTAATCAAGAATATATAGTTAACAGGAAGAAAATTAGATTTCAGGATGACCTAAGTACAGAAGCTCCTCTATTTATAAGCAGATCAGATTCTGAAAGGCTGGTTCTAAGTCCGTGTGTTGTGACTTCTAAGTGAGGTTGTCAATTGGTCCTCTTGGAAACAGATGCCAAGAAGGTGTTAGAAATGCAAAAGATGTATTGGAGATAATGCCAGCGAAAGATAAAAGAAAACCTTCAGTCTATGGTGTAGGGCTGACTCCTATACAAGGAGAAGGGAGAGGAAGGAGAAGAGGGTAGCAGGAGGCTCAGACTACAGTGCAGCTCTTAGGAAGTTCTGGCCAGCCCAGTAGGGAGCTCTGGCAAGCCCTTGCATCACTCCTGATGCTGCCTGGGAATCAGATGGACTCAACTCTACATCTGAATCAGATATTGAAGGCACCTGCAACTACGGGCTGTCAACTTACTGCACTCATTGTGGCCAGTTCTCTTAAAGAAAGATCTGATAGGCACACCTCCACAGTCACCACAATGAGCAAGTGGGCTTTCACTTTGCACTCCTCAGATAGTTTCCAATAAATAGGAAATATCTGCCCCATCCCCAAAATTTCCTGTCTCAATATACCTCCATTCATCCAGTGGGTTGTTACTCTGACTAAAAACTAGGAGTCATCTTTGTTTCCTTTCCTTTGCCCTCACTAATCATCATCCATAAGTCCTGTCCCACTGCATTCAAAATGTATCCTGAATCTTACCAATACCACCTTCATCACAGTAACTCTAGTTCAAGTCATTTTCTCTCTCACTTGAGTTACTCAGTAAACTCCTAATTGGTTACTTATTTTAAGGCTTGAAATCAACAGTCTGTTCTCCATAGAATAGCCAGAGCAATATTTTTAAACCATAGATAGGATTATGTCACTTCTCTACCTAAAATCCGCCAGTGTCCTCCTGAATGACATAAAATTCAGACTCCGTGCCATCTAATATCTTGCCACATTACCAGGGAGCTCGTTAGAAAGACATCATCTTGGACCCCACCCCAGACCTAAAGAATCAGAGGAGAGCCCCAGATGACTGATGTGCACATACAAGTTTGAGACGCATCCTCTCCTACCAACCCCATCCTCAGGCATTACACATTAGCCACATGATCCCCCAGCTGTTCTTTGAACACACTAAGTACGTCCTATCTCTGGGCCTTTCCACTTGCTGTTCCTCCTGCTTGGAATACTCTTCCCCAAGATCTTCACACTCCTATTCACTGTCATCATTCGGTTCTTTTCTCAAACGTTACCTGCTCAAAGAAAATGTCTCTAATTACCCAAAATAATCCTCCCTCCATCTCAAGACACACTGTATCCCCTTTTTCGGCTTTATTTTTTTCATATCCAGAAGCATCTGAAATTTTTGTCTACTTATATATTGCCTGTCTCTCACATTAGGATGTAAGCTCCATATGAGTCGCCACTTATTTTGTTCACTGTTATAATCCTGGTGCTTTCAAAGGTGCTTGAGACGTGGTAGGTGCTTAATAAATATTTTTTGAATGAATTAATTAGTAAAAAACTGAGTGCAGGCCAGGCTTGGTGGCTCATACCTGGAACTCCAGCATGTTGGGAGGCCAAGGCAGGAGGATTGCTTGAGCCTAGTAGTTCAAGGCCAGCCTGCGCAGCATGGAAAGATCCCATCCCTACAAAAAAAAAAAAATACAAAAATTAGGTGGGCATGGTGGTGCACAGCTGTAGCCCCAGCTAATCAGGAGGCTGAGATGGGAGGATCACTTGAGCCCCGGGCAACAGAGCAAGATGCTGTCTCAAAAGAAAATAAGAAAGAAGGAAGGAAAAAAGAAGGGAAGAAAGAAGGAAAACGCATGCATATGTGAATGTGCTTCTCTTTATTACAGATATGTGCTTTGTCAAAAACGTGGAAAATTGCTGAAACAAGTTTCTGCCTACTTTTTTTTTTTTGAGACTCACTCATAGAGTCTTACTCTGTCGCCCAGGCTGGAGTGCAGTGGCTCAGTCTCAGCTCACTGCAACCTCTGCCTCCTGGGTTCAAGTGATTTTCCTGCCTCAGCCTCCCGAGTAGCTGGGATTACAGGCATGCACTATCACACCTGGCTAATTTTTGTGTTTTCAGTAGAGATGAGGTTTCACCATGTTGGTCAGGCTGGTCTCAAACTCCTGACCTCAAGTGATTGCCCGTCTTGGCCTCCCAAAGTACTATCTGCCTACTCTTTAACTATCTCTGCAAATGTTGTATATGATGCCTTAGCCACTACAGAACCCAAAATTTTCATTTCCCTACAGTACATCCAAAAAGGCTTTAAATCTATGGAATAATTCATGATTTATGAGGATAAAGTCTTAGAAGAACTGTTACATGTTGAGCCTCTAAATTCCTCAACAAAATCCCAGCCTTCACGTGATTTAACATTATGCTAATATGCATACAACATGGATGTTGGCCTCTGGTCACAGGTAAGTTTTTCCATTTTTCCAGCCCTTAATGATTATTTTATTATTGAACAGTATTATAGTTGAAAATCTTAAAGACACAAAAGGCCTTACAATGAAAAGGCCTCTCCCTCCCAATTTTGTCCTCCCTGTTGCCCTCCCCAACTACACCTAATGCTACCTATTTCTTATAGAGATATTCTACACATATAAAAGAGAATCTTTTTGCATGTATTTTTATTCTTTTTCTTACAGAAATGGTAACATATTATTAATGTTCTGCATCTTGATCTTGCTTAGCTTAACAAATTAACATGACGACTATTCAATATCAATACATAAAGAGCATCCTCGTTTTTTTAGATGTTCGTAGTTTTCATTGTATGGATCAATCATCATTACTTATCTGGTCCCCTTTTGTTGGGCAATGAGTTTGTTTGTAGGCTTTTTATCTATTACAGAGAAAGTCACAGTGAATAGCTTTGTGCATGAATTATTTCACAAAGGCCTACTTACCTACTTTTGTCCATTGCACAGGGATGACATTTGCATGTTGCAGAATTTGTTCTTGGACCTTCAAAATCAATCCTACCATTAAACAGTGCTCATATATACCTCTTTTCTTGGCATTTCATTATTTTTCTTCTTTGCTTTCATCTTCATCCTAATTGCATTCCTCTGTTAACTAGCACTGTCAACATTCTTTCTGTTTTGCACTTAAGAAACATGACAGCCAGATGTGGTGGCTCATGCCAGTAATCCCAGCACTTTGGGAGGCCGAGGCAGATGGATCACCAGAGGTCAGGAGTTCAAGACCAGGCTGGGCAACATGGTGAAACCCCGTCTCTACTAAAAACACAAAAATTAGCCAGGCATGGTGGCATGCACTTGTAATTCCAGCTACTGGGGAGGCTGAGGTAGGAGAACCGCTTAAACCTGGGAGACAGAGACTGCAGTGAGCTGAGTCATGCCATTGCACTCTATCCTGGGCAACAAGAGTGAAACTTGGTATCAAAAAAAAAAAAAAAAAAAAAGAAAAGAAAGAGAAGAAAGAAACATGACAAAGCTAATAATATTCGTGTTCAACTTCAAAACCAGGTATAAAGACCAGCAGACATGCTGAACACTGATAAGTAATGTAGTGACTACACACAACAACTGCTTCATCATCCATCTGTTGAAGGAGGTCAGGGATTATATACTTTGGCTCTGGAGTGCAGCTATGTTCCTAATCTGTGATATTCAAGTAACACTTTGGGTAAAGGAGCTTCTATAGCAATAATAAGGACTACATCTTCATAGTAAAGCCCCTAAATTCTCAGAGCCTGTCTATGATTGGTTTATAGGCAACTCTAATGAGTAACATTCTCTGAGCTTTCTCACCAGAAAATCAAGAGTAGCACATAATAAAGCTAGAACCATACACTAATAACAGCCAGAAGTGATGCTTTACAGTGAAGGTGAAGCATCTAAACCATGAAAACATAAAATAACTCCAAGACCATTTACTGTAGAAGAAATAGCCCTATGCAAGTAAAATGCTCCTGAGGGTGCTACTTACCATATTATAGCACAGTAGCTGATGAACCAGAGTCACTAAAACACTAAATTATGCTTACTCTTTTTAAAAAGGCAGAAAATAACAAAATGAACAACAAAACACAAAACACGAAACAAGAAACACGAAAGTATTTTGTCTACTTCCAAAAAATAGGAACTACCTTGAGAAGGATTTTCTCATTATTATTTCATTCAATCACGAATCACTTTGGATAGACATTATAATTCTCATGTTATAGACATGATCCAGAGAACTTAAATAATTACCCATCTACTAAAATTTAGGTCTAAATGATTCCAACATCCTCACTTTTTACCACAATAGCACACTGATATGGTTTGGATCTGTGTCCCTGCCCTAATCTCATGACCAATTGTAATCCCGTGTTGGAGGGGGAACCTGGTAAGAGGTGATTGGATCGGGGAGCAGTTTCTCATGGTTTAACACTGCCCCTCTTAGTGCTGTCATCACGATAGTGAGTTCTCACAAAATCTGGCTGTTTAAAAGTGTATGGCACTTCTCTCCACCTTCCTCCTGCTCTGGGCATGTGGGGTGTTTGCTCCCCGTTTCCCTTTCTCCATGATTGTGGACGTGTTTCTTGTTTCGTGTTTTGTGTGGAGTTGTGAGAAGAGGGCCACAATCCTCCAGACCCCAGAATGGTAGAGCCACCAACAGCTTGCACCATGTGCCTGCAAAACCTTCAAGCACTCAACACCAGCCCATGAGAGAAGCTGTGGGGGCTGACCCCTATAAAGCCACAGAGGCAGAGCTGCCCAAGGCCTTGGGAACCCACTCCTCACACCAGTGTGTCCTGGATGTGGGACATGGAGTCAAAGGAGATTATTTTGGAGTTTTAAGGTTTAATGACTGCCCTGATGTGTTTCAAACTTGCTTAAGATCTGTAGCCCCTTTCTTTTGGCTGACTTCTCCCTTTTGGAATGGAAGTATTTGCCCAATGCCTATATCCCCATTGTACTTGGGAAGTAACTAACTTGTTTTTTATTTTACAGGCTCATCGGTGGAAGGGACTAGCCTTGTCTCAGATGAGACTTTGGACTTTGGATTTTTGAGTTAATGCTGGAATGAGTTAGAACTTTGGGGGACTGTTGGGAAGGTATGATCGTATTTTGCAATGTGAGAAAAACAAGACATTTGGGAAGGGACAGGGCAGAATAATATGGTTTGGATCTCTGTCCCCACTCAAATCTCATGTTAAATTGTAGTACCCAATGTTGGAGGTGGGCCTGGTGGAAGGTGACTGGATCATGGGGATGGATCCTTCATGAATAGTTTAGCACCATCTTCTTGGTGCTGTTCCTGTGACAGAGAGTGAGTTTTCCTAAGATCTGGTTGTTTAAAAGTGTGTGGCACTTCCAGCTCTACCCCCCTTCCTCCTGCTCTGGCCATGTCAGATGCTCAATCCTCCTTTGCCTTCTGCCATGAATGTAAGTTTCCTGAGGCCTCCCCAGACTCTGAGCAGATGCCAGCATCATGCTTCCTGTACAGCCTGCAGAACCATGAGCCTATTAAACCTCTTTTCTTTATAAATCACCCAGTCTCAGGTATTTCTTTATAGCAGTGCAAGAACAGACTAATACACATACATTGTCTCTCTTGCCATGCTCACTGTTACATTGTGGATGAAACTGCTGTGAACTAACCCAGGAACTTAAATCCCTGTTTATAACACCATTTCTGTGGGGAAAATGGTGTCCCTGGTCAAATAACCTACATATAAACTTTAAAAGCCCAGCTTATTCACCCCTTGTGTTCTTCCTGTGGTACATTTGTTACTCCTTAAAGATCTACCTAGCACAATGCATGTAAAAGAAAAGGTTCCACAAATAAGGGTTTGTAGTTACTTTCCCATGTCTTATTACCATCCATTTACTGCTATGTTACTATCCATTTAAACTCTTGTTTTGGGTAGATCCTTATAATTTTCTAATATTTGGTGTAAGTGTTCTTTTTATGGACATAAGATATCTTCATCAAGTATGTGTTATATATACAATGGATAAAAGCATTTTCTTTCTTAGATTTACTGGCAGAAGTTTTTCACCTAAAATAGTGCCAGACACACAGTAGGTGCTTTAACAATTGCTGATCAGTAAGTGTATAAATTAATGAGTCTAGACTGTGGCTTACAAAAGGCAACTCAACTTTGGCAAACTGGTTAGCATGGGAGATCAGAATCTGGACATAGACCAATTCACTGAAAATCAATTCACTGAATGGGCAATTTGTCAATGTTACACCAAATCTGAAACAAATCGTTGAATTAACCATCTGACAAATTAATCACTTGGTAAACTGATGTTGACAAACTAGTTATTAGGTAAATTGGCCACTTGAAAAATCAGCCACTGTTTTTAAAGCACTTCTTGAGCAACAACTGATGCTTGCCTTTTAAAAGCAGGGATTTAGCCTGGACTGCCTCTGTGGAAATGTCCATCTGATCAAGGATATATCAAAGTCCATCTATTTAAGTTCTCCTCTCCTCCACCTAGATGACCCTTCTCTTCCCTATTTTCTGTTCTTCCACTCCTCTAGCTACTGCCTCCTGTCGTAATTAATCTCCATTTCTCCTATCTGTAGTATATGCCTCCATCATTCCTGTCAGGTCTACACCTCTGGGCACAAAATGTTGAATGTTTATGTCCTTTCTGCTGTCACTCCTACTTACCCTAGTTCTGCCAAAACTCGCCTTCTACATTGTGAATGTTTTGAGGCAAACATTTGTAGAGAGGAAAAAAAGTATGTCTCAATAAAATACTATGCACTGTCTAGAGGATACATCTCCAGGTCATCTGATTCTAGCCTTTCATTCCTGAGTACTGTCTACATACATCACACTGTGCCAGATTATCTGATTCTAGCCTTGTTCATTATCTTTGAGCTGTTTTACAACTATGTATAAGTATGTCTACTCTTTGAATTCTCTTTCCAACTAGTTATAATATCTGCCTAGTCCCTTCATTGAATGAGCTAAGTAAAGTCTTCAACACATGTTCATTTTCATATCTGTATAAGAATCATTTCACCCTTTTTCAAAAATTATCTTTTAACACATTCCTTTTTCCTACAGCCTACTCATATTTCCACAGTATTAAGAGCATTATCACAGTCTATAGTCTTGAATTACAAGCCAGGGTACCTTGGTTCACTGGTGACCTTTGACCAATTACTCCCAGTGCTTATGGTTTCTTCTTTGACTTTATTTTTATTATAATTTATTATAATGAAAATATTTACAAATAGTTGACTCTTAGCTATTTTTAAGAGCTTTATTGACATATAATTTATATACCATAGAGTGTACTATCTGATGGTTTTTAGCCTAGAGCTGTATAACCATAGACACAAATCAATTTTAGTACAGTCTCATCACTCCAAAAAGAAACCCCATATGGATTAGCAGTAATTCTTCATTTACCCCTGTCCCCCACTTCCCTGGCAACTACTAATATACTTTCCATTGCTATGAATTTACCTATTCCGGATATTTCATATGAGTAAAATTATACTATCTGTGGTCTTTGTAACTGGCTTCTTTCACTTAGCATGTTTTCAAGGTTATTCCATGTTGCAGCATGTATCAGTACTTGATTTATTTTTATAACCAAATTATATTCCATTATATGGATAGACCACATTTTATCTATTCATTTGTCAGTTGATGGACATTTAGATTGGTCTACTTTTTAGCTATTATGAATAATTCTGATATGAATGAGCATTCACAGACAAGTGTGTGTGTGTGTGTGTGTGTGTGCACGCGCTTTTATTTATCTTGGGTATACTATGAACTGGGTATAGACTATGGGTCTCATGGTGCATTTCACCTTTTTAGGAACTGTCAGAATGTTTTCCGAGACAACTGCACCATTTTACATTCCCTCCAGAAATGTGTGAGGGTTCTCATTTCTCCACGTCTTTGCCAACACTTGCTATCTTTTTTATTGTAGCCATTTTGGTAGGTGTGTCATAACTTAGGCTTTAAAGTTTACATGATTGATTTCATTTTCTTTAATTTTCACAATATTTTCATTGCTAATTATTTTCATTGCAACCACAGCTTTCTAAATACCCCGTAGAAGGTTTTTTGAGGGGAAGGTAGAATGTATGTCTTACGGAAATCATTAGTGACTACTCATCCTACCTTTCTTACTCCTTTCCTGACTATCCATGAAGATACTATCATTCTCTAGTACCATTATCTATAGAGGCTCCATGTCATCTAACTTAATGTAAGAGGGTGAGAGAAGCTGGTCTCATGTTCATTCCTAACACCATTTTTGAACCATGTAATTGACACACATATCTCATTTCTTGATACAGAAACCATTCTTGTATATGACTCTCCTCAAATGACCATTGCTACTGCTTATCACCATATGGAAAATACTATTAGTTATCCTCCACGACTCATTCTCTCCTACTTCCCTTATTAATAGAATACTCAAGTTTCATCTGGCCACATAGTTACCCAGGTAAAAAACACAATCTCAGTCTCTCTTGCACATGACCACTCACTTGTCCTCCTATGGCCACATGACTGGGGATTATGTGTACAACTTCTGAAACACTGTGTTACAAGGAAAAAATATACCTTTCCCTTATTTATCTTCTTTAACAAATGTAGACATAAAGATGGTGAGCCATCTTTGACCATGCAGATGAGGGCATAAGCTACAGATGGCTGGGCAGCAAGAGAGGATTTTCAGTCCCTGACACCATGAAATTTCATTGCATCTTTAAACTATTTATTTATGTTCAGATTGCTATGTGAAAGACAATAAACCTCTGTCCGATTTAAGTCACTGTTATTTTGGGTCTGTGTTATGGCAGCCAAATCTGGGCCTGAGTAATACATCCTGTCACCATAACTCACCCCCCCCCCACACTTCCTAGCTACTTTCAAACTTCCCAGATAATGGTTTTGCTCACCACTCCATCTTTTACAGACCACTTTAGTGATCACATACCCACCTCTGTTGGTGAGGTCCTTTACCCTTGATATTTCTCAGCCTCTCTTATTCAACAGACTCTGCACTTCCATTTCATATCAGTACAGTACCAGCATATGCCAACCTTAATCAGCTCCTTATCACTTCTTGTAGTGTTTATATTTACCTTTTATGTAGCACAATCCTGAAAATACCATTTCCCCTTTTGAGTTATGGCTGTTTTCTTTCATTCCCTCCTAAACATTTCGAAACAACAACCTACAAATGATATCCCTCACTTTTCTCCATATACTTCCTGTATTAATCATGATTCTTCAGAGAAATAACCCAAAATATAAATATAGAAATAGATAAAGATATACATCTATCTAGATCTACAGAGAGAAAGATTGGTTTTAAGGACTTAGCTCACATGATTGTGAAGGCTAGAAAGTCCAAAACTGAAGGATAGGCTGGCAGGCTAGAGACAGACTGCAGTTAAAGTCTGAAGGCAATTCAGCATGCAAAATCCCCTCTTCTCGTCTTTTTTTTTTATTAAGGTCTTCAACTGATCAGATAAGGCCTACTCACATTATGGATGGTAATCTGCATTACCTAAAGTCTTCTAATTTAAGTGTTAAACTTATCTAAAGAATACCTTCAAAGAAACATCTAAAATAATGTTTGATCAAATATCTGGAGACCATGACCTAAGCTGACCATCATACTCTCCCCCTTTAATTCCATTAAATCTCATTTCTGTTCCTTCAGCACTATAGAAATTGTGCACAATTTCAGAGCCTACTATTGGTCTATTCAGGGATTCAACTTCTTCCTGGTTTAGTCTTGGAAGATTGTAAGTGTCCAGGAAATTATCCATTTCTTCTAGATTTTCCAGTTTATTTGCGTAGAGGTGTTTATAGTATTCTCTGATGGTAGTTTGTATTTCTGTGGGGTCAGTGGTGATATCCCCTTTATCATTTTTTATTGCGTCGATTTGATTCTTCTCTCTTTTCTTCTTTATTAGTCTTGCTAGTGGTCTGTCAATTTTGTTGATCTTTTCAAAAAACCAATTTAATAGCCTACCAACCAAAAAAAGTCCAGGACCAGATGGATTCACAGCTGAATTCTACCAGAGGTACAAGGAGGAGTTGGTACCATTCCTTCTGAAACTATTCCAATCAATAGAAAAAGAGGGAATCCTCCCTAACTCATTTTATGAGGCCAACATCATCCTGATACCAAAGCCTGGCAGAGACACAACAAAAAAAGAGAATTTTAGACCAATATCCCTGATGAACATCGATGCAAAAATCCTCAATAAAATACTGGCAAACCGGATTCAGCAACACATCAAAAAGCTTATCCACCATGATCAAGTGGGCTTCATCCCTGGGATGCAAGGCTGGTTCAACATTCGCAAATCAATAAACATAATCCAGCATATAAACAGAACCAAAGACAAGAACCACATGATTATCTCAATAGATGCAGAAAAGGCTTTTGACAAAATTCAACAGCCCTTCATGCTAAAAACGCTCAATAAATTTGGTATTGATGGAACGTACCTCAAAATAATAAGAGCTATTTATGACAAACCCACAGCCAATATCATACTGAATGGGCAAAAACTGGAAAAATTCCCTTTGAAAACTGGCACAAGACAGGGATGCCCTCTCTCACCACTCCTATTCAACATAGTGTTGGAGGTTCTGGCTAGGGCAATTAGGCAAGAGAAAGAAATCAAGGGTATTTAGTTGGGAAAAGAAGAAGTCAAATTGTCCCTCTTTGCAGATGACATGATTGTATATTTAGAAAACCCCATTGTCTCAGCCCAAAATCTCCTTCAGCTGATAAGCAACTTCAGCAAAGTCTCAGGATACAAAATTAATGTGCAAAAATCACAAGCATTCTTATACACCAGTAACAGACAAACAGAGAGCCAAATCATGAATGAACTTCCATTCACAATTGCTTAAAAGAGAATCAAATACCTAGGAATCCAACTTACAAGGGATGTAAAGGACCTCTTCAAGGAGAACTACAAACCACTGCTCAGTGAAATAAAAGAGGACACAAACAAATGGAAGAACATACCATGCTCATGGATAGGAAGAATCAATATTGTGAAAATGGCCATACTGCCCAAGGTAATTTATAGATTCAATGCCATCCCCATCAAGCTACCAATGAGTTTCTTCACAGAATTGGAAAAAACTGCTTTAAAGTTCATATGGAACCAAAAAAGAGCCCGCATCTCCAAGACAATCCTAAGTCAAAAGAACAAAGCTGGAGGCATCACGCTACCTGACTTCAAACTATACTACAAGGCTACAGTAACCAAAACAGCATGGTACTGGTACCAAAACAGAGATATAGACCAATGGAACAGAACAGAGTCCTCAGAAATAATACCACACATCTACAGCCATCTGATCTTTGACAAACCTGAGAGAAACAAGAAATGGGGAAAGGATTCCCTATTTAATAAATGGTGCTGGGAAAATTGGCTAGCCATAAGTAGAAAGCTGAAACTGGATCCTTTCCTTACTCCTTATACAAAAATTAATTCAAGATGGATTAGAGACTTAAATGTTAGACCTAATACCATAAAAATCCTAGAGGAAAACCTAGGTAGTACCATTCAGGACATAGGCATGGGCAAAGACTTCATGTCTAAAACACCAAAAGCAACGGCAGCAAAAGCCAAAATTGACAAATGGGATCTAATTAAACTAAAGAACTTCTGCACAGCAAAAGAAACTACCATCAGAGTGAACAGGCAACCTACAGAATGGGAGAAAATTTTTGCAATCTACTCATCTGACAAAGGGCTAATATCCAGAACCTACAAAGAACTCAAACAAATTTACAAGAAAAAAACAAACAACCCCATCAAAAAGTGGGCAAAGGATATGAACAGACATTTCTCAAAAGAAGACATTCATACAGCCAACAGACACACGAAAAAATGCTCATCATCACTGGCCATCAGAGAAATGCAAATCAAAACCACAATGAGATACCATGTCACACCAGTTAGAATGGCGATCATTAAAAAGTCAGGAAACAACAGGTGCTGGAGAGGATGTGGAGAAATAGGAACACTTTTACACTGTTGGTGGGATTGTAAACTAGTTCAACCATTGTGGAAAACAGTATGGCGATTCCTCAAGGATCTAGAACTAGATGTACCATATGACCCAGCCATCCCATTACTGGGTATATACCCAAAGGATTATAAATTATGCTGCTATAAAGACACATGCACACGTATGTTTATTGCAGCACTATTCACAACAGCAAAGACTTGGAATCAACCCAAATGTCCATCAGTGACAGATTGGATCAAGAAAATGTGGCACATATACACCATGGAATACTATGCAGCCATAAAAAAGGATGAGTTTGTGTCCTTTGTAGGGACATGGATGCAGCTGGAAACCATCATTCTTAGCAAACTGTCACAAGAACAGAAAACCAAACACCGCATGTTCTCACTCATAGGTGGGAACTGAACAATGAGATCACTTGGACTCAGGAAGGGGAACATCACACACTGGGGCCTATCATGGGGAGGGGGGCGGGGGGAGGGATTGCATTGGGAGTTATACCTGATGTAAATGACGAGTTGATGGGTGCAGCACACCAACATGGCACAAGTATACATATGTAACAAACCTGCACGTTATGCACATGTACCCTACAACTTAAAGTATAATAATAATAAATTAATTTAAAAAAAAAAAAAAAAGAAATTGTGCACAACCCCAGAATTAAGTTGGAGATTGTAAAACCCTAAATGAATCCAAAATTTTAAATGTTTGGTATATAACCTTTTTTCTGGTGAAAGAGTCCATCAAATTCTCCACAGATTAAAAACCACCATCCTAATAACTGAACCCAGTAGTCTTTCCCATCCTCCTCCTCCTTGACCCATCTGTGACCTCTTGTACTCCCGGTGGTTGTTTAAGAAGCCAATAAGAAGAGAGTTTGCAGAGCAAAAGAAGCTATCATCAGAGTGAACAGGCAACACACAGAATGGGAGAAAATTTTGGCAATCTATCCCTCTGACAAAGGGCTAATATCCAGAATCTACAAAGAACTTAAACAAATTTACAAGAAAAAAACAAACAACCCCATCAAAAAGTGGGCAAAGGATATGAATAGACACTTCTCACAAGAAGACATTTCTGCAGCGAACAAACATGAAAAAAAAAAAAAGCTCATCACTGGTCATTAGAGAAACGAAAATCAAAACCACAATGAGATACCATCTCATGCCAGTTAGAATGGTGATCATTCAAAAGTCAGGAAACAACAGGTGCTGGAGAGGATGTGGAGAAACAGAAACACTTTTACACTGTTGGTGGGACTGTAAACTAGTTCAACCATTGTGGAAGACAGTGTGGCAATTCCTCAAGGATCTAGAACCAGAAATACCATTTGACCCAGCAATCTCATTACTGGGTATATACCCAAAGGGTTATAAATCATTCTACTATAAAGACACATGCACACGTATGTTTATTGCAGCACTGTTCACAACAGCAAAGATTGGAACCAACCCAACTGCCCGTCAATGATAGACTGGATAAAGAAAATGTGGAACATACACACTATGGAATACTATGCAGCCATAGTTCATAGTTCAAAGGATGAGTTCATGTCCTTTGCGGGGACATGGATGAAGCTGGAAACCATCACTCTCAGCAAACTAACACAAGAACAGAAAACCAAACACCACATGTTCTCACTTACAAGTGGGAGTTAAACAATGAGAACACATGGACACAGGGAGGGGAACATCACACACCGGGGCCTGTTGGGCAGTGAGGGGCTAGGGGAGGGATAGCATTAGGAGAAATACCTGACGTAGATGATGGGTTGATGGGTGCAGCAAACCACCATGGCACGTGTATACCTATATAACAAACCTGCACGTTCAGTACATGTATCCCAGAACTTAAAGTATAATTAAAAAGATGCTTTTTTTAAAAAAAAAAATCTAATAAGGTCCAATTAACTGTTCAAATAACTTCAATTTGATTTCTGTCACTGGAAACCAAAGGAGTCCTGACTAACCCTCCTAGGGTTAGTTTCTTAGTCCACTGATCCTTTTGCTATATATTTTCTCTGGGACGTTTTTTCCCTGCTCTCATAGCTTTAATCCTATCTCTGAGACAATAGTTTAGAAAGATCTTGGGTGTTGGAGCATTTGGACCTCAGTTGATGTTCCAGCTCTGCCACTCTGCACCTGAGCAAGTTTACTTAATCTCTGAATCCCTAGTCTTCATCTATAAAGTGGAGTCAATCAAATCTACTTTATAGAATGAATCATGTTTCTCTCTCCACCTTCCTTTTCTAAGCAGACAACTCCCAGGACAAGGCCTTCAGTTTCACTTATCTATCCATACTCAAGTTCAGCCTTTCTCTCTGCCTGCCAAGTATTTCCATTGAGACCCTATGCCATTACATGTTTAGCCTGCCTAAAGGTAAGGCTATGACCTCCTCAAAATCACTTCCGCCTCCTCCTACTGCTTCTCTCCATGGTATCACTGTCCTCCAAAGCAAATCTTCTTTGACTTCTGTCTCTCCCTCAACTTCCTTACTCAACCAGGCACCATGCCCTCTTATTCTATCCTTTGGGATGTGTCCCTTCCTTTTCATTTCCATGACACCATTATAATCTACATCCTAATTACTTCAAGCCTAAACTGTTGTCTCTTGAGCCCTTTTGAAGTGGGACCTCAAAGACTGCAGGATTAAAAACAGACTCTCTAGCCTGGTATTCGAGGCTATGCATGATTCCAACTCATGATCTTCCTTCAGAAACCTCCTACTTTAATCAAATTAGTTTTTAACTTATCCAAAACACACCTGGTGCCCACTCCTCCACATCATAATATGGTTTATCATTCCACCCTCTATGAACACTTCCCACTCCTCTCTAACTACCCTACCCCTTTCTATCCTTTGAGATCCATCCAAATTACCATCTACTCTGAAAAGCCATCCTTGATGATCCAGCCTAAAGCAAACTCTTAATCCTCTGAAGGCAATTTAGCCTCAACATAATTGTATTCATCAGGGTCCCAGCAGGAAACAGATGACACACTATAATTAGGATAATTAGAGGAGAGTTTAATAAAGGACATTTTATAAAGGTGTGAACAAGAAAACCAACTGTCAAGAGTCAAGGCCTTCTGTGTGAGGGATACAGACAGTCACCAGCAACCATGCAGACAGGAAAACTGGGAGTTAAGTAACCCAACTTTGCTCACCTTCCTCCCTCTAATTTCTTACCATTATTCTCTATTAAATTCAACCAGGCGCCAGAGGTTAGAGAAACCCATTGATATAATCAGCTTCCACAGCACAGAGCAAAGAGTGGAAGAGTAGAACATGGATCCAAAGGAATAAAGATACTTAGCATAGTAGACTACAGTACAAGTTCTCTAGTCCCTCCTATGAAATTATATCAAAAATATTTTTAAACAATTTATTCTTAAATCCATCCAAAACAAAATGGATTAGATAAAGCAAATATGATAAAGCAAGTATGGTAACATGTCAATCATAGAATTTAGAGTTGGGTATATTAGTGTTTACTACAAAATTCAACTTCATAGTATAATTAAAATTTTTCATAATTTAATACTTGGGAAAATGTCTTTTTAAAAAGCAGTGAATACTTTGCTGTGAAGCATGTTTCAAAAAGTATAAAAATTTTTAAAAAGAAGCAGTGAAACTTTCCTACCATACACTATCTTTTCCTCCATACTCTTTATATCTTAAATGTAACTTCGTATCTGTTTGTCATAACCAGGCTACTGAAACCTGACAAGTACAATTATTTGGAAAGGACCAGGAAACAAAATATTTGACATGTAGTAGTTGTCATTTAACATTATGTAAATGTTTCTTCCACAACAGATATCCTAGTTCCATTAAATCAGCTTTCCTCTAGTCTTAAAACCTCAGGAAAGACAGAGATAATAGAGATAGAGAGCTAGAGATAGAGATGGAGACCGAGATAGAGACAGAGATGGAGACCGAGATAGAGATAGAGATGACAGAGACAGAAAAAGAGACGGTGAGATCATTTTTAAAAGAGTGGCCTGAGGGTGAACAAGAATTCAGAAGATAGATTACCCAGAAGATGGAACTTGGCATTATAAGTGGGCTTTCACCCTCAGTGTTTCCAAAGCTATTACTATCAAAAATCAATTATGAAATACTTGTATGCCTCCTAAAAGCCAGACTGTAGAAAAGACTGATGGTCCATAAAAGTCCAATGGCTACTTCCTACTGGATAGATATCCATTTTGCAATACCAAGTACTATCATAGGAAGGATTCTGGGGGAAAATGTGACAAACTAATAAGATTTAAAAAGAGATCACTCCCTACCTTCTTCTCTCATCTCAGTGGCAGTGCAAAAGAGATCATTGATTTTTCATAATACTGTGGTCACAACGCATTTACATTCCTAATGAGGAACTAATCTTACCTGTTATGATGTGTCTGTCCTCTCCTATGAGGGCAGTAATAGAACACAGTTGTGTTCTATCCTGTGTTCCCAGTATCTGGCATACTGCTAGGCACATGGTGGAGAAATGACTTACAAATCTTTGGGGATGTATTTTGAATACACAAGACCACAAAGATCGGGGGAGGCAGCATGGTGCAATGGAGGATGGAGAAATTAAGGAGAAAAGCTCACTAGGCATGTACAGGGAGTAGTGTGCCTACTGTAAGGCCAGCTGTCTTCCAAGCCTGCTGACCAGGCAGCATTCTCTCCATGACTGGGTAACTTCCTTTCAGTTTGACACATCTGGTTTTAAGACAGAATAAAACAGTCTATCAAATTATAGTTATGTGACCATAGGAAATGACATTTCTGAGTTTTCTTTCTTCATTGGTAAGGTGAGGAGTTCATGGCTTGTATGGTAAGTGTATGCGTAACGTTGTAAGAAACTGCCGCTCCATTTTTTAATGTGGCTGCAGTATTGTACATTCCCAGAAGCTCCAATTTCTTGCCAATATGTGGCATTGTGAGCCTTTTGGGTTCAACTAGAATCCTTTCTAATTGATGTATAATTTGTCTATCCTCTTTATGAAATATTTTAAAATATTTTGCCCCTTGAAAAAATGTTTTGGGTTGTTTATCTTGAGTTGTAAATGTTCTTTGTATATTTTGAATACGAGTTGTTTGTCAAGTAGATGTACTGTGAATATTTCCTGCAGTCTATGGTGTGTATGCCCTTTCATTTTCATAACACTGCCTTTTGAAGGACAGATGTTTTTAATGTAATAAAGTTTATTTTATCAATTTTTTAATGGTTCATGCTTTTTGTGTTCTAAGAAATATTTGCCTATCCCAAGGTCACAAAAACAAAGACTTTTTTTATCTTGTCTACCAGAAGTTTTAGAGTTTTTATGTTCACATTTAAGTCTATCATTCCTTTAAAGTTAATTTTGGTGTATGGTATGAGATAATCGCTAAGGTTCATTTTTTTTCCCAAATGACATTCAAGTGTTCAGCACCATTTTTTGAAAAGACTGCCCTTCCTGATAGAGTTATATGGGCATTTTTATTAAAAGCCAATTGACAGCCGGGCGCGGTGGCTCATGCCTGTAATCCCAGCTCTTTGGGAGGCTGAGGCGGGCAGATCACGAGGTCAGGAGATCAAGACCATCCTGGCTAACACGGTGAAACCCCATCTCTACTAAAAATACAAAAAACTAGCCGGGCGAGGTGGCGGGCGCCTGTAGTCCCAGCTACTCGGGAGGCTGAGGCAGGAGAATGGCGTGAACCCGGGAGGCGGAGCTTGCAGTGAGCCGAGATCCGGCCACTGCACTCCAGCCTGGGCGACATAGCAAGACTCCGTCTCAACAAAAATAAAAAAATAAACAAACAAAAGCCAATTGACTAAGCTGGGTGTGGTGGCCAGCACCTATAGTCCCAGCTACTTGGGAGGCGGAAGCTGAAGTGGGAGGACTGCCTGAACCCAGGAGTTCAATGCCAGCCTCAGCAATATAGCAAGACCCTTTGTCTTAACAAACAAGAAAAAAAGGCAATGGACCAAAATATGTGAATCTAGACTCTTTATTCTTGTCTGCTGATCTACATGCTTCTATCCTAATGCTAATACCACATTCTTGATTACTATAAATTTACAGTAAGTCTTGAAATCAGGTTAAGTCCTCCAACTTTTATCTTTTCTTTCAAAATTATTTTGGCTATTCTTAATCCTTTGCTTTCCATGTAAATATTAGACTCAGATTATCAATTTCTGCAAAAGTATATCTTGCAATTTTAATATAATTAAAATCAATTTGAAGACATTGGACGTCTTAAGGATACTAAGTCTTTAAATACATGACTGTTATTATTTAGGTCCTTTAAAAAAATTATCTACTCAATGTTGCGTAGTTTTCAGCATACAGGTTCTACATGTGTTTTGTTAAGTTTATTCTAAGTATTGTACATTTTTGGATGCTATTATTAGTATTTTTGCTTAATTTGAATTTCCTATTGTTGATAGTATATAGAAATACTATTGATTTTATGTGCTGACCTTGGATCCTGTAACCTTAATAAACTCACTTATTATTCTAATAGCTATTTTTTTTTGGTGCCATCAGATTTTCTACACAGACAATTATGTTGTCTCTAATTAAAGACTACACTATTTCCTCTTTTCCACTATTTATACCTTCTACATCTCTTTCTTATTTCACTGCCTAGAACCTCCAGTGTAAAGTAAAATAGAAGTGGTGAGAGTAGGCCAGGCGTGGTAGCTTATGCTTGTAATCCCAGCACTTTGGGAGGCTGAAGCGGGCAGATCACTTTAGGTCAGGAGTTCGAGACCAGCCTGGCCAACATGGCCAAAACCCCATCTCTACGATAAATACAAAAATTAATTGGGTGTGGTGGCGCATGCCTGTAATCCCAGCTACTTGGGAGACTGAGGCATGAGAATTGCTTGAACATGGGAGACAGAGGTTGGAGTGAACCAAGATTGTACCACTGCACTCCAGCCTGGATGACAGAGTGAGACTCCGTCTCAAAAAAAAAAAAAAAAAAAAAGGTAGTGGTGACAGTAGTCTTATTCCCAATTTTAGAGACAAAATATTCATTCTTTCACCATGAGAAATGATGTTTTCCATAAATGTCCTTAATCTGATTGAAGAAGTTCCTTCCTATTCCTAGCATACTGAGAATTAAAATCATGAACAGATGTTGAATTTGGTCAAAGATTTTTTTTTCTGCATCTACTGAGATGATCATATAGTCTTCCCCTTTTAGTCTGTTATATGGTAAATTTTATTGATAGATTTTTCAAGTATTGAGCCAACCTAGATTTCCTTCGATAACCTCCATTAGATCATGACATATTATCCTTTTTGTGTATTGCTGGAATTGATCTGCTAATATCTTTGTTAAAGATTTTTGAATCTATGCTCATGAGAGTTCTTGATCTGTAGTTTTCTTTTCTTGTAATGTCTCTTTCTGGTTCGGGCACTAACATAATTGTGCCCAACCTCATTAAATTAGTTGGGAAGAGTTACCTTTTCTTCTATTTTCTGAAAGATATTTGTGTGGGATTGACATTATACTCATACTAGATGTTTGATAGAATTTATCTCTGAAGCTATTTGTGTTGAGTTTTCTTTGGTGAAATGCTTTGAATTATGAGCTCAATTTGTTTAATTGATACAGAGCTATTTCAGTTTTCCATTTCTTCCTGTGGGAGTTTTGGCAATTTGTGTCTATCAAGTAATTTGTCCATGTTAGCTTTTCATGTATTCAATGGTTAGGTTTAAATTTACTAGAGTAAAGTTGTTCATAATATAATCCTGTAGCCCTTTTAATTTTCATAGGATTTTAGTGATGTTCCTATTTTCATTTCTAATATTGGTAACTTGTAACTTCTCTTTTTCTCTTTATTGGTCTAGCTAAAAATTTATTAATTGTATTGATCTTGTCAAAGAACCAGTCTTGGGCTTCACTCACATTTTTATATTGTGCTTTCTTTTTTATTTTATTGATTTCCACTCCTTATTACATCCTTCCTTCTACTTCCTTTGGGGTTAATTTGCTCTTCTTTTCCTAGTATCTTCAAGTGGAAAATTAGATCATTGATTTTAGACCTTCCTTCTTTTCTACTGTAGGTATTTAAAGCTGTAGATTTCCCTGTGAGCATTGCTTTAGCTTTTTTCTGAAAATTTAGATATTATGTTTTCATTTCCATTCAATTCAAAATACTTCCTAATTTCTCTTGCGTTTTCTTCTTTGCCTTGTGGGTTTTTTGAAAGTATATTGATTTCTCAATATTGAGCTTTTTTCCCCCAAATCCCTGTCAATGTTCCTGAAGCACAGAGCATTACAGTTTTTCTTAATCTTGTCCTAAACCTATTTATCAGCTTAAGGAGTTCTGGGGCTGAGACAATGGGGTTGTCTAAATATACAATCATGTCATCTGCAGAGACAATTTGACTTCCTCTCTTCCTATTTGAATACTCTTTGTTTCTTTCTCTTGCCTGATTGCTCTGGCCAGAACTTCCAGTACTACATTGAATAGGAGTGGTGAAAGAGGGCATTCTTGTCTGGTGCCAGTTTTCAAAGGGAATGCTTCCAGCTTTTGCCCATTCAGTATGATGTTGGCTGTGGGTTTGTCATAAATAGCTCTTATTATTTTGGGATATGTTCCAAAGCATTCCTATACACCAATAACAGACAAGTAGACAGCCAAATCATGAGTGAACTCCCATTCACAACTGCTACAAAGAAAATGAAATACCTAGGATTACAACTTACAACAGACATGAAGGGCCTCTTCAAAGAGAACTACAAATCACTGCTCAAGGAAATAAGAGAGGACACAAACAAATGAAAAATAATTCCATGCTCACGAATAGGAAGAATCAATATCATGAAAATCGTTATACTGCCCAAAGCAGTTTATAGATTTAACGCTATTCCCATCTAACTACCACTGACTTTCTTCACAGAACTATTAAAAAAACTACTTTAAATTTCATATGAAACCAAAAAAGAGCCTGTATAGCCAAGACAATCCTAAGCAAAAAGAACAAAGCTGAAGGCATCACGCTACCTGACTTAACTGACTTCAAACTATACTACAAGGCTACAGTAACCAAAACAATATGGTACTGGTTCCAAAACAGATATATAGACCAATGGAACAGAACAGAGGCCTCAGATATAACACCACACATCTACAACAATCTGATCTTCGACAAACTCGACAAAAACAAGCAATGGGGAAAGGATTCCCTATTTAATAAATGGTGCTGGAAAAACTGTCTAGCTATAGGCAGAAAATAGAAACTGGACCCCTTTCTTACACCCTATACAAAAATTAATTCAAGATGGATTAAAGAGTTACACATAAAACTTAAAACCATAAAAACCCTAGTAGAAAATCTAGGCAATACTATTAAGGACATAAGCATGGGCAAAGAGTTCATGAATAAAACACCAAAAGCAATGGCAACAAAAGCGTCATTGACAAATGGGATCTAATTAAATGAAAGAGCTTCTTCTCATCAAAAGAAACTATCATCAGAATGAACAGGCAACCTACAGAATGGGGGAAAATTTTTGCAATCTATCAATCTGACAAAGGGCTAATATCCAGAATCTACAAGGAACTTAAGCAAATTTACAAGAAAAAAAAAAAACATCAAAAAGTGGACAAAGGACATGAACAGACACTTCTCAAAAGAAGACATCTATGCGGCCAACAAACATATGAAAAAAAAAGTTCATCATCACTGGTCATTAGAGAAATGCAAATCAAAACCACAATGAAATACCATCTCACGCCAGTTAGAATGGTGATCATTAAAAAGTCTGGAAATAACAGATGCTGGCAAGGATATGGAGAAATAAGAATGCTTTTACACTGCTGGTGGGAGTGTAAATTAGTTCAACCATTGTGGAAGACAGTGTGGCAATTCCTCAAGGATCTAGAGTCAGAAATACCATTAGACCCAGCAATTCCATTACTGGGTATATACCCAAAGGATTATAAATCATTCTACTATAAAGACACATGCACACATACGTTTATTGCAGCTCTATTTACAATAGTAAAGACTTGGAACCCATCCATGACAGACTGAATAAAGAAAATGTGGCACATATACACCATGGAATACGCCATAAAAAAGGATTAGTTCACATCCTTTGCAGGGACATGGATGAAGCTGGAAACCATCATTCTGAGCAAACTAATACAAGAACAGAAAACCAAACACTGCATGTTCTCACTCATAAGTGGGAGTTAAACAATGAGAACACAAGGACACAGGGAGGGGAACATCACACACCAGGGCCTATTGGGGGGTTGGGGGAAGGGGGAGAGAGAGCATTAGGACAAATAACTAATGCATGCAGAGCTTAAAACCTAGATGACAGGTTGATAGGTGCAGCAAACCATCATGGCATATGTATATCTATGTAACAAGCCTGCACGTTCAGCACATGTATCCCAGAACTTAAAGTAAAATAAAATAAAATTAAAAATCCAAGAAAAGAAAAAAACCTTGTCCTGAACCTTGATCTTTAGGTTGCTTCTAAATTCTGTTAATTTGGGGAACTTTAATTATTAACTTAAGTTTGGAATCCAAACTCCTGTTCCACCCTCACCTACATCCAGGTCACCCAACTAACCTAACCCTGCTATTGCCTCCTAGCTTCCAGAGTAACTAAACAAACAATATTCATGAAATTAAGTGACCTACGGCATATTTACTTAAAATAATACCTTTAAACCCATTTTTAAAAGACTTATGCAGACTTCATAATATGAAAAAATAGCTATAGTATAGGCTTAACCAAAAAGAATTACATATATAATATCATAACAACAGGGTATAAAAAGAAAAGAAAAGCTATGCATGGAGAAACAATGGAAAAGAAAACACTAAAATGTGAAAAAATAAATTTTAGATGATTGAAATGTGGTATTTTATTTTCTCTTATTCCCACTCTTAAGTTTTTCAATATATATGTATACTTTTAGTAATTAAAAAAGCATCAAAAATATAACTTTAAGAAACAAAAAAGTCTAAGGAATAACTTAATACCATTTATTAATTTTTTAAAAGCAATACAGAAATAATCAAATATTCCTTTGTCAACTCAGTCAGAATCCTTACCTTGTCAAAAGTTCTACCCAGAAGTTGATTTTCAACTTCCAGGGTGCTATGGTCTTCAAAGGCCCCAGCTTCTTTATTACTATAGGCCAGCTATCCCTTTGTCTCAGCATCCATTGCTCTCTTCACTCCTTGCTGTATAGGATTATGTTAACATAGGCCACAGCTCATCAGTGTACCACCAACCCTTCACAGGGGAGCCATCACACATGCAAAATTTATTTTTGCTACAAGTAAGGATATAAGGATATATACTGCTACAACAAGGTATATTAGACTTACAGGTTATGCAAGAGATTAATTCAGAGAAGATACAACTTGTTTCAAGTTAGCTATAAGAAACATGATGCAGCAGCTGGCCAGTAATCAAAAAAGTTCATGATTTACTAGAAAACGTGGTAACTGAATGCCTCTGAGAATGCAGGAAAATGTAGACAAATGGTCAACAGCCTTAAACCGTAATCATGAAATATACAGTAACTGTAATGTGTATTTTCTATTTCCCAAAACTTTAAGAAAAAAATTATATCCATCTTCTAAGTCCCTCAAATGATCTGCAAAAGTTCTACTCTGCAAAAGTACATAACAAATACAAAGTTTGGGAACACTGAAGGGGACCCTTCTTTTGAATTCCACCGTATGTTATAGTGCCTCTGTCAATTACAATGCCTCCCTTTCTCCCAAACTCTGATAAAAAAGAGTGAAAGTAAAAACCATCGAGCATATCTACTGTGTCTGTTTTCCCCCAAATTGGTGTAATTATCTCACTTGAATATCTTACTCAAGCTAGAACTGACAGTTTCATATTCTATATTGAAGTTACTAGCTCTACAGAGATGGTCCCTAGCAATGACTTTAGCCTGAAAAATTAGCTCAGTTACAAACCGTTTCTATTAAAGAGACAATATTCCTACAATAGAATATTTTGATAAAAAGTTAAACATGCACAGAGATAAAAATTTCTTTACAAGTGTATAATCTACCAGTCATTCAAGAAAATGATCTGTAAACTTGAAAATAACAAGCTTATAAGTTACCAAATTAGTTAAGTAATATATGGCTTGATATCTAGGGTAAGAACATTTCCTGTACAGAAGCTATCCTTCCATGCCACGTCAAGAAAATAATAAGGGAGAATAATCTACATTTTAACTCTCTCAAAAATGTTAAGGGCAGTGAACGGATTCACAAAAATAGTAGAGCTGCACTCATTTTATACCCCTCTACTAAGATAGAGAGCCTTCGATAGGTTTGCTGACCCTATAATTGATTCACTTTTGCTGGAAGATACCATTTTAGGCTTAGTGGCAATTAAAAAGTGATTCTTGTCTCTTTTTTTTTTTCTTTCACAGATATGCCTTGCCTCAACAACCATGCTGAAGACTTCCTAGGACAAAGACTGAGAATTCTTACTGCCTTCAGCATCTATCCAGTGTTCTACACATAATTTTAATTATGATCAATGTGATTCTTGCCAAGAATCTAGTCTCTTGTGCCTCATTTTCCTTCCTCCTATGTAAAAGAAGAATAACAGTTACACTTTAAAGGGTTGTTGTGAAGATTAAATTAGATAATGTAGGTGAAATGCCTGGTACCCAGCCCACCTCCTGCACTGTGCTAATTGATTCTATACAGCCTTTAATTATGAAACAAAATAACATTTCCAGACTCTATAAATTTTTAAAGAAGGTGAGAATTGAAAGTAATGGATTCAACTGACAGCCAAAGTGTGCTTTTAAATAAACTGTTGTATCAGGGTCTGAGAGTTTACTTGATTACATCAAAGTTATCTATGGCTACTCGGGCTCAGATTTTCACTCTAAATGTGCTCCTTTCATGTTATAATAAACCACATCCCTTCCCAAGGTGCACAAATACAATGAAACAATTTTGTCAAGCACATTAATTAGTAATTTATTTTAAAATAACCTTCAAGCACGACTTTAAACCCACTATGAAATGGGGGGGAAGTGATCATTTAGTAGGGAATAAAGTTTGTTTGCTTTAAAGAAAAAGAAAAAAAGCTTGAAAATTTTTATAGCAGCCCAAAAGAAATTATCTATGTTTTGCTCTGAAACAAATTTTCATCACATATTTATCTGCTATGTCTCATGCTTATGTGGGGGGGTTAAAAAGGATGTAGTGACATAAAATTTTGTGAATCATAGATCGGATGGCAGAAGATGATGCAAGCCATGACTCAGGCAAGTACAATAATCATGATCAAAATTATACTTGCAATTTGTCATAGCAATTGTAATTTGCAAACCAGTTGTTTGCCATAAATGGAGCTGATATCAGATAAAAATGAATAATGACGTTCAAGGAAAAGCAAATAAATGTCAAAACTTTAATCTGCATAATATTTTGGGGCAGTTATGAAAACATGATGGTAAGAGCTTGGTACCTTAACTTTTTCAAGAAATATTTTGTTTCCAGAATATCAGCAATTTAAACTAACTTTTAACTAGTAATGGAAAAATGGGGGGCAAGGAGAAAAAAGAGGGGAAAGAGGAGGGAGGAAAGAAAGGAAGAAAGAGAAGGTACACAAGACAGGTATGCAATATAGACATTACTTACCTTTCAAGGAAATGAAGGGGAGAAAAGAGCATCAAAGTCCCAGCCCTTAAATATATAATGATTCTTCCTTGTAAATAAGTATAATTTGAAATACGACATGTAAAAGCAGAACACAATTATAAAAATAGTAAGTCAATAATTTAATTCTTGAGCTAGGTAAATTTGTGATCTTGTTTCTCTGGAATCTTCCCTTTCCTATAAAATAGGAGTCCTTCTAAAAACAACAGCTCTAATATTTGTTAGTCTTCTCCTTTGATGAATCTTTCCAACATCCTATCAGATATTCAAAAGCATGACACTAAATTCTTTGAGAGAGACACCTCCTTTACTTACACTAAAATTCTCCCAAGACCTTTTACTCTAAATAGCGTCATTTTATTTAAAAAAAAAAAAAAAAAAAAAAAAAACCTACTTTTTCAAATACAGTTTATTAAATATTTCCTTTTGAAAAAAAAAAAGACTTTAAATTGGAGAAAATCCTTTTTCCTGGTTATTCCAGTAGTTTACTTGACCATATTATTGTATTTTTGCCTCTATGATTTTATTTTCTGGTAGGTAGAAACAAATTGGCAGTTGATGACATCCTGCATAGAAAGAAATCCAGGATTCCTTAAAGGGGAAGAAAAAGAAAAGATCTTGTTGGTTAAAATTGATCATAAAAATCTACCTTAAGTAGCTTAAGGCCCTATTTTCCTTTAAAAATAGCTATTTTTCACAAATAAAACCAGAAAAATATTTTCATATAGGAGCCATTTTAAAACTGCAAAGATTATTTAAAATTGATCCTGTTATTGAAAGAAAATTTAAAAATTGAATAAGCCCATTCTTAAGGAGTAGACTAACCAACCAATTGTTACAAAATAGCCTTTAGTCAATTTCAAATCATTCTTTCCATTTATTCATTAACAGATATTTACTGAATGCCTGGAATTGTTCTACATACAGTTTCAAACCTTATGGAGTTTATGTTTAAAAAGATATAGACATTAATCAAATAATCACACTAAAGAAAAATTCGAGTTGTGATGAGTTTTTGTTATACAAAAGAAGTCTGAATATTTGCATGTCCATGACTAACTTAAATACTTCTAAAATTAACATTTCAAACAGCTGCTAACATAAACATGTTTGCTGCATAACCCAAAACTTACTACCTTGAGGCTGTGGAGTAAGAAACTCACACTCCAGGTAAGAGAAAACGTGGTGGAAGCTTTTGAACAATAAAGAAAATATATAACCTAAATCAAATCCTTGTAATCCTTCAAGGAAGCAGGCTTTGATTCTATATCAAGGTTTATTTAATTACTTTACATCTTAATGAAGGTTAAATTTATTGTACTCTCCTTCACCCAAATAAACAAATCAAGTTTGATTTCATTTAGAAGTTGCCTTTCCTAAAACCCTCCCTGCAGATGCTTATCACTGAATGCTGTGGGTCCAGAGCTACACCTGGTGGCCATACACAAACTTACAAGAAACCATTCTGAACCTCAACAGAAGTTTAAAAGTTACCCCTCTGTTAATCAAAAATCTCTCAGGACAGCAACACATTATTTCTTGATAGCTGGGAAAAGTTAAACTGTTAATGGAAAAAATGGAAAAACATTAAGGTAGATAGTTATAATAAAGTTTAACACCATGTTAATGGTAGACTGTAAGTGATGGGTATATGGATATTCACCATATCATTTTAACTTTCCAGTATGTTGGGAAATAGTCATTATAAAATGTTGAAAAGTAAGGATTTAAATTAAGAATTTTGCACCCATTTTTTTAACCAGAAATACCTTTTAGATATTGTTTCCTTTATGTATCAGCATAATGTGTGTCTTCATAGTTCATGCCATGTAACAGTCTATTATATTGCTGTACAATCTTTTATGAAAAAATTCACTCATTCCATATTTATTCAATTTCCAATTGGACATTTACACATGTGTATTTTTGTTTCTATTAAGTCATGTTCCTAAAACAAACTTTTAAGACTGATGTCTTTGGGATCAAACGAGATCATCATTTTTATAGCTTTTGAGACATATGACCAAGCTACTTTCTGGCAAGTTCACACTGTTATCACAAATGGAAACATACACCAATTTTAACCAATACTATAGGACCTAGACTTTTTAGATTTTATTGCTTTACTAAGCATGAAATACAATCCAAAGGTTAATTTGTACTTTTTTGAATTTAAAAAAAAATACATGTTTATTTTTGCATTTATCTACTGGAATCTCAATAATTTCCTTGTAAATTTGAATAATCACTTTATGTGCTTTAACTATTAACCTTTGTCTCCTACACTCATGCAAGTTTTCCTGGTCAACTGCCATACTTTAGTTATTTTCACTGTGTTGACTTTTATATACTCTAATCTGTCAATCTTAACCTTTGTGATACCATTCAAGGCTAGGAAATATACTATATCACTCCACGAATGTAACACTCTAAAATTTGTTTTGTTTTAATTAGTCAATGTCAGAGAGCAAAGCTCCCTTTAAGAAGATAATGGGGAAATAACATTATGGTTGGTAAAATTGAGAGCACATTGTCTCAGAGCACTATATTTCTAAATGTGGTTCCCCTATATTAGCTCATTTATTCCTAGTGTTCCATTATTGGAATGCTAAGCTTGTGGGAGTTATTTTATATCCTACTGAGAGGTGAAGCCAGCTGGACTTCCTGGTTCAAGTGGGGACTTAGAGAACTTTTCTAACTAAAGGTTTGTAAACATACCAATCAGCACTCTGCAAAAATGCACCAATCAGCGCTCTGTGTCTAGCTAAAGTTTTGTAAACGCACCAATAAGCACTCTGTAAAAACACACCAATCAGCACTCTGTGTCTAGCTAAAGGTTTGTAAACGCACCAATCAGCACTCTGAAAAAAAAGCACCAATCAGCACTCTGGGTCTAGCTAAAGGTTTGTAAACGCACCAATCAACACTCCATAAAAATGGACCAATCAGCACTGTGTAAAATGAACCAAGCAACACCCTGTAAAATGGACCAATCAGCAGGATGTGGGCAGGGCCAAATAAGGGAATAAAAGCTGGCCACCTGAACCAGCAGCAGCAACTAGCTCAGGTCACTTTCCAGGCTATGGAAGCTTTGTTGTTTTGCTTTTCATAATAAATCTCACTGCTGCTCACTCTTTGAGTCCACACTGCCTTTAAGAGTTGTAACACTCACTGCCAAGGTCTGCGGCTTCACTCCTGAAGTCAAGCAAGACCACAAACCCACCAGAAGGAACTCCAGACACATCTGAACATCTGAAGGAACAAACTCTGGACACACCATCTTTAAGAACTGTAACACTCACCACAAGGGTCTGCGGCTTCATTCTTGAAGTCAGCGAGACCAAGAACCCACCGGAAGGAACCAATTCCAGACATGCTATGGCTCAAGGTCATCGCCAAGGTCTGATTTTTCACAAAAAATATTTGTAACTTCTGGTGTAAATGGGTTAGCTACATCAGAGATCTTATAATACATAGATTCCCAAGTCCTTTCTCTCATGTACTGAGGCAGAATCTCTAGGTATAGAGAATAGGGAGCTGCATTTTTATAAGATAATCAGGTGACTCTTAGGTAGATTTAGGCTTGAAAATCACAAATCAGAAGATTCCAGGTGAGTCACACACAGTGGGGTTAATGGAAAATAAGGAAGCAACATAGATGCCTGATAATCAGGAGTCACTCAAATACTTATTGAAATAATGCATACATATGATTTTTTCTTTTATAACAGCTTTTTCAAATCTAAGTCACTTACCATAAAATTTGCCCTTTAAAAAAATAAATAGTTCAGTGACTTTTAGTCTATTCAGGGTTGTGAAATGATCACCACTATATTACTAGAGAACATTCCTATCTCACAAAAATAATAATAATAATAAAATAAAGATCCTATGCCCATTAGCAGTTATTCCCTCTACTCTCTTCCATCCCCAATTACCAGGCTACTTTTTGTCTGTATGGATTTTTCTTCTGTGTGCCTTGGCCATCATTTCCCAGAAAACTTTGTTTAGCCCAAGGTCACAAAGATTTATGACTGTATATATTCTTCTAAAAGTTTCATAGTATTAGCCTTACATTTATGTTTACTAATCATTTTGAATTAGTTTTTGCCTATGCTATGAGATGGGATTTCAACTTCATTCTTTTACATGTTGATATGCAGTTGTCCCAACACTATTTGTTGAAAAGACTTTTTTCCTTATTGAATTGTACTGGTACCCTTGTCAAAAATCAACTAACCATATATATAAGGGTTTATTTACACATATGTAAACAGAAAACAGAAACTCTCAATCCTATTCCATGGATCTGTATGTCTACCCTTATACCAGTACTACACTGTCTCAATTATCTTTGCTTTGCAGTAAGTTTTGAAATTAGAAGTGTTATTCCTCCTACTTAGTTATCCTTTTTCAACATCGTTCTGGCTATCCTAGGTTCATCTGTAAGCAACTCAAGTCTGGCTGCTCACTGCTCAGAAGTCAAAGCAGGAGAAGCAAGGTGTAGTAAAAGGAAAGTAGCTTTTATTGATCATCGTAGCAGATGGGAGAATGGCCAACCTCAAGCCTCAGAGGAACCGTATTAGCCTTTTGGGATGAGCTGGGGGGTTTCAGAAGGAAAACTTGGTGTGGAAAATATGCAGGGGTGGTGCAGGAGGATACAGGTTTGAGAATCTTGGCTATTTTAAGTAATTGTTTGTCTGAAGGTCCGGACTGCATCATCTTGACTTCGCCTGTTGGCGGTGGACTAATTGTTCATAACTCCCACTAAGTGGGAGGATTCCACAGCTGTGTCTCTATGCCTGCTTTGTTTCAAAATTAGCCTCTGAAATTTCTAAGTGAGCACATAATTAGATAAGTGAGCACTGTGCACAGAGTGCCTGGTGGAAAAAGGGAGAGAAATGAAGAGTTTTAAAGTACAATGCTACATTTTAAAGTACAGGGTTATATTCTGAGATTAGAAAGGAAGGGGAAAAAACTTTCAAAATGCATTTTTAATCTAAGCTACTGAGTTACACGTTCAGTTTCCACATGAATTTTTGGATACCTTTGCCAATTTCTGTAAAAACAGAAGCAGAGATTTTTATAGAGACTGCACTGGATCTCTAGATAATTGAAGAGTATTGCCATCTTCGTATCTTCCAATCCACTAACATTTCTTTCAATTTATTTAGGTTTTCTTTACTTTATTTCAACAGTTTTGTAGTTTTAATGTGCAAGTCTTATACTGCTTTTGCCAAACTTACACATACACTTTTTCCCTTTTGATGCTATTATAAATCCAATTTTTAAATGCATTTTCATATTGTTCTAGTTCACTTTCATATTGTTGCATTTCTATAGAAATGAACTTTTGTATGCTGATTTTGTAAACTACAACCATGCTGAATGTATTAGTTCCAAAGGTTTTTTGTGTATTAAGATTTTCTATATACAAGATCATGTCACCTGCAAATAGGAACAGTTTTACTTCTTCCTTTCGAATCTGGATGCCATTTATTCCTTTTTCTTGTCTAATTGCCCTGGATAGAAACAACACAATGTTGAATAGAAATGGCAGGAGTGGACATTCTTGTCTTTTTCTTTATCTTAGGGGCACACATCCAGTTTTTTACCATTAGGTATAAAGTTAGCTATGAATTCTTCGACTATTTTTAGTTTGTTTAGTGTTAGCTGTGGGTTCCTTACTATTTTTCATATTGAGTGTTTCCATCATAACATGGTAATGGATTTTGTTAAGTACTTTCTCTGCATCTATTATCATAGGTTTTTGTCTTTATCCTATTAACACAGTGTAAACACAGTGATTGGTTTTCAAATATTAAACTGGCCTTGTATTCCTGAGATAAATGCTACATGTTCAAGGTGTATATTCCTTTTTAAATGTTGCTAGATTCAGTTTGCTAGTATTCTGTTAAGGATTTCTGCACCTGTATTCATAAGACATATTTGTAGTTTCCTCTTCTTGCTATTTGTCTAGCATTGGTATCAGGGTAATACTGGCCTTATAGGATGAGTTGGAAAGTGTTCCTCCTCTTCTGTTTTTTAGAAGAGGTCATGAAAGAATAGTAGCTCTTATTTACGTCTGGTAGAATTCAACGTGGAGTCATCTTGGACTGTGTTTTTCTTTGTAAGAATTTTCTAATTACTTATTCCCTCTCTTTCCATGTTACAGGTCTATTTATATTTCCTACTTCTTGTATCAGTTTTATAGGAATATAACCTTTCTAGGAATTTATCCATTTCATCGAGGTTCTCTACTTTGTTGGCATGCCATTGTTCATAATATTCCCACATAATTCTTCTTAGCTCAATAAGTGCGTTAGGCTGTACTTGCATTGCTATAAAGAAATAACTTGAGACTAGATAATTTATAAAGAAAAGATATTTAATTGGCTTGCAGTTCTGGAGGTTGTACAGGAAGCATGGTGCTCGCATCTGCTTGGCTTCTGGGGGAGCCTCAGGGAGCTTTCAATCATGGCAGAAGGCAGAGAGTAAAGCCAGCATCTCACAGGGTGGGGGTAGGAGCAAGGAGCAGGGAGAGGTGCTACACACTTTTAAACAACCAGATCTGGTGACAGCTCACTCATAATCACAAGGACAGCACCAAGAGGATGGTGCTGTATCATGCACAAGAAATCCACCCCCATGATCCAATCACCTCCCACTAGACCACACCAATATTGGAGACTACAATTCAATATGAGATTTGGCAGGGACTATATACTCAGAGTCACAATACTCCCCTACTTGGAACATCAATATTCCTTATATATCAGTAAGGTTTACAGATAAGCCTTTTCTTTCATTCGTCATGTTAATAATTGGAGGGTTTTGTCTTTTTTTTGTTTTTCTTAGTCTAGCTAAACTTTTCCCAATTTTGCTGACGTTTTCAAACAACCAACTTTTGATTTTACAGATTCATCTCTATTTTTATTTGTATTTCGTGTGTTTCCTCTCTCATCCTTATTATTTTCTTCTTTCTGCTCACTTTTGAGTTTAGTTTGCTCATATTTTTCTAGTTTCTTTTATTATTATACTTTAAGTTCTAGGGTACATGTGCACAACATGCAGGTTTGATACATAGGTATACATGTGCCATGTTGGTTTGCTGCACCCATCAACCCATCATTTACATTAGGCATTTCTCCTAATGCTATCCTTCTCACAGCCCTCTACCTGCAACAGGCCCCAGTGTGTGATATTCCCCACTCTGTGTCCAAGTGATCTCATTGTTCAATTCCCACCTATGAGTGAGAACATGCAGTGTTTGGTTTTCTATCCTTGTGATAGTTTGCTCAGAATGATGGTTTCCAGCTTCATCCATGTCCCTGCAAAGGACATGAATTCATCCTTTTCTATGGCTGCATAATATTCCATGGTATGTATGTGCCACATTTTCTTAATCCAGTCTATCATTGATGGACATTTGGGCTGGTTCCAAGTCTTTTCTATTGTAAACAGTGCCGCAATAAACATACATGTGCATGTGTCTTTATAGTAGCATAATTTATATTCCTTTGGGTATATACCCAGTAATAGGATTGCTGGGTCAAATGGTAATTCTAGTTCTAGATCCTTCAGAAATAGCCACACTGTCTTCCACAATGGTTGAACTAATTTAGAATCCCACCAACAGTGTAAAAGCATTGCTACTTCTCCACATCCTCTCCAGTGTCTGTTGTTTCCTGACTTTTTAATGATTGCCATTCTGACTGGCATGAGATGGTATCATATTATGGTTTTGATTTTCATTTCTCTGATGACCACTGACGATGAGCATTTTTTCATATGTTTGTCAATTGCATAGATGTCTTCTTTTGAGAAGTATCTGTTCATATCCTTTGTCCACTTTTTGATGGGGTTTTTTCTTCTAAATTTGTTTGAGTTCTTGGTAGATTCTGGATATTAGCCCTAGTCAGACGAGTAGATTGCAAAAATTTTCTCCCATTCTGTAGGTTGCCTGCTCACTCTGATGATAGTTTCTTTTGCCATGCAGAAGCTCTTTAGTTTAATTAGATCCAATTTGTCTATTTTGGCTTTTGTTGCCATTGCTTTTGGTGTTTTAGTCATGAAGTCCTTGCCCATGCCTATGTCCTGAATGGTATTGCCTAGGTTTTCTTCTAGGGTTTTTCTTCTAGGGTTTTTATGGTTTTAGGTCGAACATTTAACATCTTGAATTTTTTGTATAAGGTGTAAGGAAAGGGTCCAGTTTCAGCTTTCTACATAGGGCTAGCCAGTTTTCCCAGCACCATTTATTAAATAGGGAATCCTTTCCCAATTGCTTGTTTTTGTCAGGTCTGTCAAAGAACAGATGGTTGCAGATGTGTGGTGTTATTTCTGAGGCCTCTGTTCTGTTCCATTGATCTATATATCTGTTTTGGTAGCAGTACCATACTCTTTTGGTTACTGTAGCCTCATAGTATAGTTTGAAGTCAGGTAGCATGATGCCTCCAGCTTTGTTCTTCTTGCTTAGGACTGTCTTGGCAATGCAGGCTTTTTTGGTCCCATGTGAACTTTAGTTTTTTTCCAATTCTGTGAAGAAAGTCATGGGTAGCTTGATGGGGATGGCATTGAATCTATAGATTACTTTGGGTAGTACGGCCATTTTCATGATATTGATTCTTCCCATCCATGAGCATGGAATATTCTTCCATTTGTTTGTGTCCTCTTTTACTTCACTGAGCAGTGGTTTGTAGTTCTCCTTGAAGAGGTCCTTCACATCCCTTGTAAGTTGGATTCCTAGGTATTTTATTCTCTTTGTAGCAATTGTGAATGGGAGTTCACTCATGATTTAGCTCTCAGTTTGTCTGTTAATGATGTATACGAATGCTTGTGATTTTTGCACATTGATTTTGTATCCTGAGACTTTGCTGACGTTGCTTATCAGCTGAAGGAGATTTTGGGCTGAGACAATGGGGTTTTCTAAATATGCAGTCAGTCCTCTGCAAACAGGGACAATTTGACTTCCTCATTTCCTAATTGAATACCCTTTATTTCTTTTTCTTGCCTGATTGCCCTGGCCAGATCTCCCAACACTATTTTGTATAGGAATGGTGAAAGAGGGCCTCCCTGTCTTGTGCCGGTTTTCAAAGGGAATGAGTCCAGTTTTTGCCCATTCAGTATGATACTGGCTGTAGGTTTGTCATAAATAGCTCTTATTATTTTGAGATACGCTCCATCAATACTTAGTTTATTGAGAGTTTTTAGCATGAAGGGCTGCTGAATTTTGTCAAAGGCCTTTTCTGCATCTATTGAGAGAATCATGTGGTTTTTGTCGTTGGTTCTGTTTATGTGATGAATTACGTGTATTGATATAGGTATGTTGAACCAGCCTTGCATCCCAGGGATGAAGCCAACTTAATCGTGGTGGATAAGCTTTTCGATGTGCTGCTGGATTCAGTTTGCCAGTATTTTATTGAGGATTTTCAACATCAGTAATCATTAGAGAAATGCAAATCAAAACCACAATGAGATACCATCTCACACCAGTCACAATAGATATTAAAATAAAAATAGAAGCAGCAGCAGGAAGAGCCTTGTGGGCACTCCCAGTCTTCAGCTACAGCCCAAGGAAGACATGCCTGACTATATCTCACAGGGACCTGTAGGGAAGGCAGCCAGCAGAATTAAGGAGAGGTCACAGGATGAAAGAAACTCCCAACTTAATTTTGTGATAATTTTGAGTGGGCAAAAACCCCCTTGAACTGAATCTGGGAGGGAAGGGAAACTGCAGCAGACGTGAACGTGAGTGTGGGTGCCCAGCATTACCAGTAGATGGGGAGGGGCAGGGCTCAAAACCGGTGTTTGCTTTCTCAGCAGGGAAGATTATGACCTGGGGCAGGTCTGAGTTCTGTGCCCAGGCTGCCTGGATCTAACTAGATCTAACTCAGGGCTGTTAGCAGGGCACTGTAGGAGTGAGACTGACCTTGCCAACTGCATGGGAGTTGGGTGAGGCCTTTCACTACCAGCTAATCCCCAATCCCTTGGCAAGTTCTTCTGCACAGCAGAGGCAGCCATACTCCCTTCTGGAACATAACCCCACTGGTCTGAGAACCACCTTCCCATCCCCTACAGGGCTGTGACAAACCCCACCCAAGGAGAGTCTGAGCTCAGACCCACCTAACCATGCCTCAACCTGATGGTATTTCTCTACCCACCCTGGTGGGTTAACACAAAAGACAAACTCTTGGGAGCTTCATGGCCTCACCCATCACCTGAGAAACCAGAATACTTCCCCTGGCCAATGTAAGGCAAGCTAAAATCCCAATACTACTACTGCAGCTGGTGCTCTCTTCCAAGTGCTACCTCCTGGCTGGAGGCCAACTCATTCAGGCCATTATAGCAACTCTTGGCAGAATAACACTGCTCCCAGGAAGCAGAAAACAACAGCTAACATCACTGCCTGCAACAGCTTGGCTAACCAGAGGTCCTGAGTCTGTCCACATGGCAACTCCACAGCTAGCATAGCCAGCATTTGAGAAAGCCAGCAAACTAAGCCTATTTACAACCAAGGAATCTCAGCGCCTATATACACCTTTTTCTAATTCTGTGAAAAATGTCATTGGTAGTTTGACAGGAATAGCATTAAATCTGTATTGCTTTGGGCAGTATGGCCATTTTAACAATATTGATTCTTCCTATCCATGAGCATGAAATGTTTTTCCATTTGTTTGTGTCATCTCTGATTTCCTTGAGCAGGGTATTAGAATTCTCATAGTGACACCTTTCACCTCCCAGATTAGTTGTATTTTATTCTTTTTTGTGGCTAATGTTACCTCTCTCAAATCCACCCACTGAACTTCCTTAATTTTCTTGGCCTGAAATGCTCCTCTCCCAGTTTCAAACAAGCATATATCTACTGTCTTCCTCGAAAATGAGTCAACTGTCTATTCCTCAACCTCATCTTTCCTTTCTCTTCCTCTTCTTTTGGTGACATATGTTATTGCTCTTATTATAGAATATTACATGCTGCATTACTCAAAGACTGCCTACAGGGCAGTGAACACATTTGTCTGCCTTTGCATTGGCTTTGTGCATATATACACGTATTTCAAGAGATTTTTTTTTTTTTTTTTTTTTTTTTGAGACGGAGTCTTGCTGTGTCGCCCAGGCTGGAGTGCAGTGGCCGGATCTCAGCTCATTGCAAGCTCCGCCTCCCGGGTTTTTACGCCATTCTCCTGCCTCAGCCTCCCGAGTAGCTGGGACTACAGGCGCCCACCACCTCGCCCGGCTAGTTTTTTTTGTATTTTTTAGTAGAGATCAAGAGATGTTTACTTCATCACACAGATACATGTAATTTGTCTCTTTTCACCACTCATTAGTATTTTCATTTTAAAACATGAAATAAAAAAAAAATTATCCCACAAAATCTGATCCTCACACTAGTTTTATATGAGAGAAGTTGCCAGGTATTATGTGGGGGAAAGGGGAGTTATCACTGTCTATTTTGGCAAACACTGGGCTCAATAAAACTCCATCAGGTTTCTTTCCTATAGAACTTTTTAGAACCTTTACTGTCTAACATGCATGATCAATCTGTAACCACCCAACAGGTTCTTCTTGCCCATTGCCTACATAGAGGTGACTTATCAAGACAGGGAAACAAACTGTAATAGAGAAAGAATTTAATACACATAGAAGCAGCTAAATGGGAGTCAAAAGTTTCATTATTACTCTAATCAGCCTCCCTGAAATTTCAGAGGCTAGGGTTATTTATTTAGTTTGCTGAGCAGGGGGGTATGGAATGAGAAATGCTAATTGGTTGGGTAGGGGATAAAATCATAGGGAGTCTAAGCTGTCCTCTTGAGTCAGTTCCTGGATGGGGGACCACAAGACCAGACGAGCTAGCTTACCAGTCTGGTGGCACCAGCAAATCCATCAGCATGCAGGATCTGAAAAATATCTCAAATACCAAGCTTAGGTTTTACAGTAGTAATGTTATCCACAGGAGCAATTAGGGAGGTTAGGAACCTTGTGGCCTCTGGCCTCATGACTCCTAAGCCATAATTTCTCATCTTGTGGCTCATCTGTTAGTTTTCCAAAGGCAGTCTGGACCCCAAGCAAGGAGGGGTTTGTTTTGGAGAGGGGGGTTATCATCTTTGTTTCAGAGGGAAACTATAAACTAAATTCCTCCCAAAGTTAGTTCAGCCTATGTCCAGGAATGAACAAGGGCAGTTTGGAGGAATGAACAAGGGCAGTTATAGATGTGTGCTTAGCTCACATCTATTTGACTGTCATGTTTTCTTACTGGTATAACTTCTGCATCAAATCTCCAACTTAGCATTCATTTCACAAACAACAAATCACAGAATTCATTTTTGTGCTGAGAATCCCCAAAAGCTATTCTTCAGAAAACACTTAGAAAATCCAGCTCTAATACTTTATTTAAAATAGTGAATGTTTAAAAAAAGTTTATCCTTGTTCCCGTTAATTATCTAGGTTTGCTTTAAATCTACTGCTGTGTTTTACTACTGAGTCAAATTGGAAATAAAGTAGAAATTAAATTCTACTTTAGCTGAAAGGCTGCAAAGACTTGAATATGTGGCAATATTTCCCTTTAGTATTCATCAGAATGACTTAAAGGGCTTATTAAAACACAGATTGTTGGCTCCACCCCTCACCCTGAGATTCTTACTTAGCAGGTCTGCAATGGAGCCAAAAATTTGCATCTCTAACAATTTCCCAGGTGATACTGAAGCTGCTGATACAGGAACCACATTTTGTGTTTATTCTCTCAACATAAAATCTCAAGGCTAGTACAGAGGCTCCAGAATGATGACCAGCTTCTTCTAACTTGCTGTTCCTTCAACCTAGCTCATGACTTGCATCCTCAAAATCACCTCATGATCCAAGGGAGCTCCTCCAATTCTAGCCATCGTGTTAGCTTCAGGGTAGTAGGAAAGGAGTGAAGGCAAAGGGAACATCTCCCAGCCTCGTCAGCTCCTTTTTAGGAGCCTTATTTGCAAGAACTTAGTCAAAAGGCCTCATTACAGGGAAAATGGCAAATATACTCTTGCTGAGTACACTGACAGTCCAAATAATAGTAGGGATCTATAACTAAGGAAGACTGGATATTGAATAGGCAACCAAAAAAACTGCCATACCACTTAAGTCTACATATACTCCAATTAAGAAGTCCTACTGATTTTGCCTCCCAATTATTTTGTAAGTTTGTCCTACAGGTTTCATCTCTAATTCTGTTTCTCTAGATCTTGCTTTAATCATCTCTCCTACTTTATTATAATTGCAGTCTAACTAGTGTCCCTACCTACTATCCTGATGATAGGTAGAAGATGGATTTTGAGCGAGCTAAATCCGCTTATAATTCTTCAATAACTCCACATTTTCTATAAAATAATTAGGTATAAGCATTTTATAATTTCATATGAAGCCCTCATCTACCTATTCCCTGCCTTTTACTTCATACTACTTAACAAACTGTTTCTCTCTTCAGTGCTTTCGTGATGTTTTCTCTGCTATTAAGATACTCTTGTGCCTGTAATCCTTCTACTCGGGAGGCTGAGGTGAAAAGATCGCTTGAGCCCAGGAGTTCAGGGTTACAGTGAGTCATGATTTCACCACTGCACTCAAGCCTGAGTGACAAAGCAAGCCCCTGTCTCTAAAAAAGAAAAAAGAAAAAGATATTCCTGCTACTCTCTTTACCATTTCAACTCATCCTCTAAGATTTAACCAAGATACTACCTTCTCCAGAAAGATTTCCTTGACAACCCTCCTTCATAGGAAGAATACTCCTGTATAATCTCATCAAGTCCAGAGCTGTCACTGGATATTCCACGTTGTACTATAATGTTTGTATCTCTGGATTTCTCAATAGATGGTAATCTTCGTAAGTGTAAGGACCAGTTTTATCTATCTTTATACTTCCAAAACTGGATACAAAGCAGATGACAACTATTATTTATTGAATAAAAGCATAAGCCTTCATCTCCAGCTAGCCAATATACTGAAAATCCGAATAGGACTTGTCAAGCAATGTAATATCCTTTCCTGTCACAAGTATCACATTCTAATCACTCAATTTCAAAAGATAATTAGAATCAGAATATCCTTCTTTAATAACTGTATATCAGTCTGTTCTCATGCTGCTGATAAAGACATACCTGAGACTGGGTAATTTATAAAGGAAAGAGGTTAAAATGGACTCACAGTTCCACATGGCTGGGGAGGCCTCACAATCATGGCAGAAGACAAAGGAAGAGCAAAGGATGTCTTACATGGTGGCAGGCAAGAGGTCTTGTGCAGGGGAACTCCCATTTATGAAACCATCAGCTCTCATGAGACTTATTCACTATCACAAGAACGGTATGGGGGAAACTGTCCCCATGATTCAATGATCTGCACCTGGGCCCACCCTTGACACATGGGGATTATAACAATTCAAGGTGAGATTTGAGTGAGGACACAGCCAAACCATATAATTCCATCCCTGGCCCTTCCCAAATCTTATGTCCTCACATTTCAAAACCAATCATGCCTTCTTGACAGTCCCCCAAAATCTTAACTCATTTCAGCATTAACTCAAAAGTCCAGAGTCCAAAGTCTCATCTGAGACAAGGCAAGTCCCTCTGCCTATGAGCCTGTAAAATCAAAAACAAGTTAGTTACTTCCTAGATACAATGGGGGTACAGGCATTGGGTAAATACACCTGTTCCAAATGGGAGAAATTGGCCAAAACAAAGGGACTACATGCAAGTTTGAAATCCAGCGCCCCATGCAAGTTCGAAAGCCAACAAGGCAGCCAAATCTTAAAGCTTCAAAATGACCTCCGTTGACTCATATGCAGGTCACACTGATGCAAGAGTCGGGTTCCCATGGCCTTGGGCAGCTCTGCCCCTGTGGCTTCGCAGGGTACAGCACCACCCCCCGCCCCCAACTGCTTTGACAAGCTGGTGTTGTCTGCAGCTTTTCCAGGTGCAAAGTGCAAGCTGTCGGTGGATCTACCATTCTGGGGTCTGGAGGACCATGGCCTTCTCCTCACAGTTCCACTAGGCAGTGCCCTAGTATGAACTTTGTGTGGGTGCTTCAACTCCACATTTTCCTTCCACACTGCCCTAGGAGGGGTTCTCCATGAAGGTCCCACCTCTGCAGAAAACTTCTGCCTGCACATCCAGGGGGTTCCAAAGATCCCCTGAAATGTAGGTGGAGGTTCCCAAACCTCCATTCTTGACTTCTGTGCACCTGCAGGCTCAATGCCACGTGGAAGTTGGAAGTTGCTAAGGCTTGGAGCTTGCACCCTCTGAAGCCATGGGCCGAACTGTACCGTGGACCCTTTTAGCCACAGCTGGAGCAGCTGGGATGCAGTGCACCAAGTCTCTAAGCTGCATACAGCATGGGGACCCTGGGCCCAGCCCATGAAACCATTTTTTCCCCCTAGGCCTCTGGGCCTGTGATAGGAGAGCCTGCCACAAAGGTCTCTGATATGCCCTGGAGACATTTTCCCCATTCACTTAGTGATTAACATTTGGCCCCTCATTACTTATGCAAATTTCTACAGCTGGCTTGAATTTCTCCTCAGAAAATAGGTTATTCTTTTCTATAGCATCATCAGGCTGCAAATTTTCTGAACTTTTATGCTCTGCTCTTAAACATAAGTTCCAACTCCAAACCATATCTTTGTGAATACATAAGACCGAATGCTTTTAACAACACCCGGGTCACATCTTGAATGCTTTGCTACTTAGAAATTTCTTCCACCAGATGCCCTAAATCATCTCTCTCAAGTTCAAAATTGCATAAATCTCTAAGGGAAAAATGCTCCCAGTCTCTTTGCTAAAATATCACGAGTCACCTTTATTCCAGTTCCCAAAAAGTTCCTTATCTGCATCTGAGACCACCTCAACCTGGACTTCATTGGCCATATCACTGTCAGCATTTTGGTCAAAGCCATTCAACAAGTCTCTAGGACGTTCCAAACTTTCCCACATCTTCCTATCCTCTTCTGAGCCCTCCAAACTGTTCCAACCTCTGCCTGTTACCCAGTTCCAAAGTCGCTTCCACATTTTCTGGTATCTTTACAGCAGCACCCCACTCATGACACCAACTTACTTTATTAGTCTGTTCTCATGCTGCTAATAGACATACGTGAGACTGGATAATTTATAAAGGGAAAAGGTTTAAGGGACTCACATTGCTCACATGGCTGGGGAGGCCTCACAAATGTGGCGGAAGGTGAAGGAAGAGTAATGGCATGTCTTACATGGTAGCAGGCAAAAAGGTTGTGTAGGGCAACTCCCCTTTATAAAACCATCAGATCTCATGAGACTTGCTCACTACCATGAGAACAGTATGGGAAAAACCTGCCCCCATGATTCAATTACCTCCCACCAGGTCCCTCTCACAACACGTGGGGATTATGGGAACTACAATTCAAAATGAAATTTTGGTGGGGACACAGCCAAACCATATCAAACTCCAACTACAGTTCAAAGCATAAGAACTACTTCGTGCATAGCCAAACATCTTTATTTTTCACAACCTGAATACTAAAGATACAACCCAACTAGTCCCAGAACATTTCTAGGTATTTCTGTGTATTAACCAAACTAAACAAATTTTTAAAAAGAACATCTGCAACAATAACAGAATAATAATTTAACAATCAAAGTTGGCTTCACCATTTCTTGTCTTCTCCATACATTTATCCAAGTTCTCCATCTTTATTTCTTCTTCCTTTTTATATGGGGTATATTCAGTATCTTTTTCTGGGTTTGGAACTGATTTCTCCTTTGGTATCAAGAAACATTCAGCATTTAAAACTTGTTCAGCAGTCATTGAACTTCTATAATATATCAAGCTACAGAGGAGGGATTTGACTTTATCATCCTGTAAGGAAAAACAGGTGTTACAAAACAAAGGAACAAAAGGACAAATCTGTAATGAAGGAGGACAATTCACAAATACTCTTGGTCAGTGATACAAGGCAAAAATCAAGTTTTTCTATTTAGATTTTTAAAGATTCTTACCAAGTTCAACTATAGTTGACCCTTAAACAACACAAGTTTGAACTGCACAGGTAGGTCCACTAATAAGTGGATTTATTTTTTCAATAAATGTAGTCAGGAAGGAGGCGCTTCAAGATGACTGACAAGGTATGTGGTACTCCCCTCAACAAAAAAAACACCAAAATAATGAGCTGATAATCACACTTTAAATAGATCATCTGGCTGGGCACAGTGGCTTATGCCTGTAATCTCAGCACTTTGGGAGGCCATGGTGGGGGGAATCACCTAAGGTCAGGAGTTCAAGACTAGCCTGGCCAACATGGTGAAACCTTGTCTCTACTAAGAGAGTTGTATACTTGGAAGTGAAAGAACAATATCTACCATTACAAAACACATATAAACTCCACTGGTAAAACAAACACACAAATAAAGAAGAGAAAGAATTCAAGTGTTACCACTACAGAAAACCACGAAACCACAATGAATGAGAGAGAAAGTAAGAAATAAAAGATACACAAAACAACCAGAATCAATTAATACAATGACAGAAATTAACCCTCATGCATGTATCAATAATAGCCTTGAATGTAAACCAGTTAAACTTTCCACTTGAAAGATATAGACTGGTTGAAAGGATTTTTTTAATGACCCAATTATATGCTGCCAAAAGATGTTCCATACAAAAGGAAACCAAAAGCAAGCAAGTGTAGCTATACTTGTATCAGGTAAGACAGATTTTAAGTCAAAAAGAGCAAAAAGTGACAAAGAAGGTCATTATATAATAATAAAGAGATCAATTCAGCAAGATAATATAACAATTCTAAACATACACATGGATCCAACAACAGAGCACCCAGATACATAAATCAAATATTATTAGATCTAAAGGGAGAAACAGACTCCACCCAACTCTCACCACTAGACAGATCATCTAGAGAGAAAATTAATTTTTAAAAAAACTGATTTTACACTGCACTTAAAAACCAAATTAACCTAACAGATATTTACAGAATACTTTACCCAACAGCAACAGAATACACATACTTCTCATGAGCATATGGAACATTCTCTAGGAACAGACCATATCTTAAGCCACAAAACAAAGCTCAAAAAATGTTTTAAAATTAAAATCATATCCAGTTTCATCTCAGACCACAATGGAAAACTAAAAATCAACAAGAGAAACTGAAAACTATACAAACGCACGGAAATTGGCCAGGCACAGTGGCTCACACCTGTAATCCCAAAACTTTGGGAGGTGGAGGTGGGTGGATCACTTAAGGTCAGGAGTTTGAGACCAGCCTGGCCAACATGGTAAACTCTCATCTCTACTAAAAATACAAACATTAGATGAGTGTGGTGGCAGACACCTGTAATTTCAGCTACTCAGGAGGCTGAGGCAGGAGAACTGCTTTTACCCAGGAGGCAGAGGTTGCAGTGAAGTGAGATCATGCCACTGCACTCCAGCCTGGGCAATAGAGTGAGATCCCCATCTCAAAAAGAAATAACAACAACAACAATGACAACAACAAAAACACATGGAAATTAAACAACATGCTGCTGAATGACCACTGGTTCAAGGAAGAAATTAAAGAGGGAATCAGAAAATGTCTTGGAACAATCACTTGTTCAAGGAAGAAATTAAAGAGGGAATAAGAAAATATCTTAGAACAACTGAAAATCAAAACAACATAACAAAACCGATGAGATACAGCAAAAGCAGTGTGAAAAGAAAACTTTATAGCAATAAATTCTTGTATCAAAAAAGGAGTAAGATTTCAAATAAATGACCTAATACACATTAGTAGAAAAGAAAGAATAAAGAAGAAAGCAGAACTAAGTGAAATAAAGCCACAGCTAACATCATTACTAAATAGGGAAAAGAAAAATATTCCTCTAGCGAAGCGCAATGGCTCACGCCTGTAATCCCAGCACTTTGGGAGGCCGAGGTGGGCAGATCACCTGAGGTCAGGAGTTCGAGATCGGCCTGACCAACATGGTGAAACCTCATCTCTACTAAAAAATACAAAAAAAAAAAAAGGCCGGGCATCATGGTGGGTGCCTGTAATCCCAGCTACTTGGGAGGCTGAGGCACGAGAATTGCTTGAACCCAGGAGGCAGAGGTTGCAGTGAGCCAAGCCCGTGCCACTGCACTCCATCTGGGCAACAAGAATGAAACTCCATCTCAAAAATATGAAAAACAAAAAACAAAAAAAGAAAAAGAAAGAAAAAGAAAAACATTCCTCTAAAGAACTGGAACAAGACAAGGATCTCCACTTTCACCACTCCTCTTCAATACAGTCCTGGAAGTTCTAGTCAGAGCAACCAGATAAGAAAAATAAAAGGAATATAAATTGAAAAAGAGCAAGTCAAATTGTCCCTCTTTGCAGATGACGCTATCTTAGCTATCTACAAAAACCTAAAGACTCCACCAAAAAGCTCTTAGATCTGATTAATCTAGTAAATCTGCAGGATATAGAATCAACATGTAAAAATCGGTAGCATTTCTATAAACCAATAAGAAACTAGCTAAGAAGGACATCAAGAAAGTAATCCCATTTACAGTAGCTATAAAATAAATATATTACCTAGGAAGAAATTTAAACAGGGATGTGGAAGAGCTCTCCAAAGAAAACTACAAAACACCGATGAAAGAAACTGAAGAGGATGCTAACAAATGGAAAGACATTCCATGCTCTTGGATCAGAAGAATTGGTATTGTTAAAATGCCCATACTACCCAAAGAAATCTACAGATTCAAAGCAATCCCTATCAAAATAGCAATGTAATTTTTCACATAAATAGAAAAAAATCCTAAATTTCATGTAGAACTAAAAAAGAGCACAAATAGTCAAAACAATTATCAGCAAAAAGAACAAAGTTGAAGGCATCACACTGACTTCAAAATATCTTTCAATCCCAACACAGCATTTTATTAGTATAGAAAAAGATACATGCACCTATAGAATAGAATTGAAAACCCAGAAATAAAGCCACATATTTACAGCCAACCAATTTCTCACAAAGGCACCAAGAACATACACTGGGGAAAAGACACCCACTTCAATAAATGGTGCTGGGAAAATTGGATATTCATATGCAAAAGAATAACAGTGGACCCTCACCTCTCACCATATACAAAAATCAATTCAAGATTGATTAAAGCCTTAAATGTAAAACCCAAGACTATAAAAGTACTAGAAGAAAACATACGGGAAACACTTCATGACACTGGTCTAGGCAGATTTTTATGGCTAAGACCTCGAAAGCACAGGCAACAAAAACAAAGAGAGAGAAATGGGACTATACTTAACTAAAATGCTTCTGGACAGCAAAGGAAATAATCAACAGAGTGAAGAAACAATTTGTTGAATGGAAGGAAATATTTGCAAACTATCCATCCAACACAGGACTAATATACAGAATATACAAGAAACTCAGCAAGGAAAACAATCCCATTAAAAAGTAGGCAAAGGACATAAATAGACATTTCTCAAAAGAAAGCATACAAATGACCAACAAGTATATGAAAAATGCTCAATATCACTAATCATCAGGGAAATGCAAATCAAAACCACAATGAGGTATCATTTTACATCAGCTAGAATGCCACTATTTTAAAAAATGACAAAAAATACCAAAATACTATTTTGAAAAATCTCCACAAAGATGTGGAGAACAGGAAACTGTTATATATTGTTAGTGGAAATGTAAATTAGTATAGCCATGATGGAAAATAGTATAAATATTTTTCAAAAAACTAAAAATGGAACTATCATACAATCCAGTAATCCCACTACTTGATAGTTATCAAAATAAAAAGGAAATCAGTATATGAAACCTGCACCTCAATGTTTATTGCAGCACTATTCACAATTACAAAGGTAAGGACTTAAACCTAAGTGTCCATCAATGGACAAATGGATAAAGACAATCTGGTACACTATTAAAGAAATATAAAGAAAATGTGGAATACTATTCAGCCATAAAAAAGGAATTAAATTCTGTCATTTTCAGCAACAAGGATGGAATAATCATTTTGTAAAGTGAACTAAGCCAGGCACAGAAAGACAAATATCAAATATTGTCACTCATATGTCGGAGCTATAAAAGTTGATCTCATAAGGTAGAGTTGAATGACTAATACCAGAGACTAAGAGAATGTGGGTGACGTGGAAGGGGATGAAGAGAGTTGTTTAATGGGTACAAACAACCAGGTTGATAGAAGAAATAAATACTAGTGATTGATAGCAGAGTAGGGTGACTCCATTTAACTATGTATTAAATATTTCAAAATAGCCAGAAGAGAGGACTTGATATGTTCCCAAAACATAGAAATAATAAATAATCAAGATAATGGATATCCTAAATACGGACTTTGTCATTAACACATTCCATACAAATTACAAAATATCACATATACCCCATAAATATGTACAAATATTATGTATCAATATGAAATAAATAAGTACAGTCAGCCCTCCCTATCTGTAGTTTCCACATCTGCAAGCAAACAGATCAAAAACACAGTATTCTCAGGACTCAACACCCACAGATACAAAGGGCTGATTTTTCATATGCATAGGTTCCACTGGGCCAACTGCAGGACATGGGTATGGGTGGATTTTATCTGTACCAAACCCCTGTGTATACAGAGGGATGACTGTACTTTTTTAGTAAAATGGAATGCCTCCAGTACTGAAACAATGGAATTGAATTACGGCGAAAAAATGTAAAAGGAAAAAAATCATAGCTGAAATCTCTCAAAAACAAGTGAAATGAGACCAAATAAATTTTATTACTTCCTTTCTTCCTCTTTTAACAGGATACTGGTCAGAATTTGACACTATTAAAATGTCACACAGAAGCTTCTCTGTCTGGAAGGGTAAACTTCTTCATCTAGTCAGCTGTTTCTGGTTTTGGTTTTTAAGTGATCACCCTCTAGGATCACCTCTACTGCCGCTATCATTATCACCATCATTATGGGAGCCAGAATTTATTATATCCCTCTATTTCAAAGGACATTATTTGTATTAGAACATGTAAATAATCCTGTAATGTTGCTGTTCCATTATTTCCACCTGCGAAGACATCTTGGTATACCTTTTATTTGCCTCTTATGGTTACTCCAACCAAAGCACATATCACATTGAATAAAAATAATCTGTTTACTGCTGGCCGGGCAGGCACTTTGGGAGGCCAAGATGGGTGGATCATTGAGGCCAGGAGTTTAAGACCAGCCTGGTCAACATGGCAAAACTCTGTCTCTACCAAAAATACAAAAATTAGCTGGGCATGGTGGCAGATGCCAGTAATCCCAGCTACTCAGGAGGCTGAGGCAGGAGAATTACTTGAACCTGGGAGGCAGAGGCTCCAGTGGCTGAGATCACGCCCCTGCATTCCAGCCTCAGCAACTGAGCAAGACTGCCTCAAAAAAAAAAAAAAAAAAATTCATCTGTTTACTGCTAGTGTCTACATTACACTCTAAGATCCTCAAGGTTTGAAATTTTAGTTTGTCACTTCATCTCCAGAAAGTAGCACAGTATCTGAATATAGCAGACATTCAGTAAATATTTGATAAATGAATGAATGCCAACATCTGTACTCTACAGAATATGTTTTTAAGAACATTTAAAGATAGTTACCTTCCCTAGGTGCAAACAATTAAATATTACAAAATCCAAATGAGGAAAATAACACATGCTCCTGAAAACCGCAAAAGTAGATCAGGAACAAAAGTCTTATTATGGTCTTCAACAAAAATGAGTCTCATAACAAATGGGTCAATTTTCCCTAAGTTAACTTAAAAAGTTTACATTATTCCAATAAAAATATAATTTTTTTCCTTGAGACCAAACAAGTTAATTATAAAGATGTTTTAGAAGAATGACAACCAAGAATAGCCATGAAAGCTGATTTAAAAAATAGCAATGAGGGCCGGGTGCAGTGGCTCACACTTGTAATCCCAGAACTTTGGGAGGTTGAGGCAGGTGGATCACTTGAGGTCAAGAGTTTGAGACAGGCCTGGCCAAAATGATGAAACCCCATCTCTACTAAAAATACAAAAATTAGCCAGGCGTGGTGGCATATGACTGTAGTACCAGTTACTTGGGAGGCTGAGGCACGAGAATCACTTGAACCTGGGAGGCAGAGGCTGCAGTGAGCTGAAACTCTGCCACTGCACTCCAGCCTGGGACTTCAGACTTTGTTATTTTGTTTTGTTTTGTAAACAGCAGTGAAGAAGGAACAAGCCCTGTAAGTATTAAAAAGATACTATAAAGCCTATTTTAGTTAAATGAGTGCAGCACTGGAACATGAATAAACAACCCAATGGAACAGAAAAACTAAAACTATACCCCTGTACAAATAAAATTTTCTGCCTGAACACACTGATCAATCTTACTGTGACAATCAAACACCACAATCCCCCTCATATGACACAATTATATGTGCAAAGTATCATGCATAAAATATACTGCCTGTAAAAACTGAATGCAAATTTAATTAACCTCTGTATCTACCACCTTTTTCAATTGGGGAAAAGAGAACTATGAAATAATACCATAAGGATGCAATCAGCCAGCTCCAAAGTATGGAAAATGAAATTTTTTTTTTTCACACAATACATGGCATGGAGAAAAAGAGTCTGGGGGATCTTTATAGCTCAGAGAGATTAAGAGATATATTAACTCAATACAGGTAGATCTTGTTGACATACTAATTTGAAAAAAGCAACCATTTAAAAATATATTTAAGACAATTAGGGAAATTTAAATACAATATTACAATTTGTTAATTTTATACAGTGTGATAACTGCATAACATATGTTGTAAACTAGACCTAAAGCAAGCAGAAGGACAGAAATAATAAAGATTAGAAAGTAAGAAAATAGACAACAGAAAAACAAGAGAGAAAAATCAATAAAACCAAAAGCTAGGTATTTTAAAAAAATGTACAAACTGGATAAAACTTACTTGGACTAACCAAGAAAAAAAGAGAGAAGACTGAAACTGCTACAATCTGAAATGAAAAATGGGACACTACTGAACTCAGAGAAATAAAAAGAATTATAAAGAAAATATGTACAACTGTATGCCAACAAGCTAGATAACTTAAACGGAATAGACCAACTTTTAGACACAAACTACCAAAATCGGCATTACTGTACTTCAGCAGAGGCTGAGGGCCATCTGTTGGGGGTATTACTGGAGGGATTCTGAAGGATGGGAATGGTGTATTAATTATCCTCTAATAACTCTCTCAACTACATGGTTCCATGAATTTATATTCTTCTCCATTTGTGGTATGGTATCTGTAATGTGCTGACTACAGAGCCTTGACTTGTTTTGCAGCTGTGTGTGATCACAAAATGTAGATAAAGGTAATCCCATTCCCAGCACTAATAACTGACTCAGATCACAGAAGCAGATACTATACAAGTCAAGATTCTTATAATTTGAACTTGCTTATTACTCAATTTATAAATCTTGCTTGTTCAAATTTCTAAATTATTAATTTCATTTTAAATGCCACAATCCTTGAATCCATGAGTAGCTACCCATATTAAACAGGGACTGTGTATTTACATTCACTTTTATTATACAATTATACATATACCTAGCAGCATGCCTAGCAAGGCATGATTACTTGCAGATTATTATTATTTTTATTTATTTTTTATTTTTTTGAGACAAAGTCTCATTCTGTCACCCAGGCTGAAATGCAGTGGCACAATCTCAGCTCACTGCAATCTCTGCCTCCCAGGTTCAAGTGATTCTCCTGCCTCAGATTCCCAAGTAGCTGGGACTACAGGCACCTGCCACCACGCCCAGCTAATTTTTTTGTATTTTTAGTACAGACAGGGTTTTACCATGTTGGGCAGGCTGGTTCTGAACTCCTGACCTCAGTTGATCTGCCCACCTCGGCCTCCCAAAATGCTGGGATTACAGGTGTGAGCCACCACACCCAGCCAGATTACATCTTAGAGTAGGCAGACTTCTAAGATTGCCCCAGGACCCCAATCTTCTGTTATTCATAACTTTACATAATTCTTTCCTCTTGGACCTACAGAATTGCTTCTAACAGAGAGAATACTATCAAAAACTATGGGATATCACTTTTACGATTTTGTTATAAAAAACTGTCACTTCTGTCTTAGTGAACAGAGTCCACTGCCTTCTCTGCATATACATTTCAATGAAACATGCTGCCATGATGGAAACAGGGCAAAGGATTGAGGGCAACCTCTGGCCAACAACTAGAGAAGAACTGAGGTCCTCATTCTAACAAACTGAAAGAAACAGAATCCTACGAACAAACATGTGAGGTTAGAGGCATAGCCATCTCCAGTCAAGCTTTAAGATGACTATAGCCCAGCCAACATCTTAACTGCAACCTTAAATTCACTGAAGCAGAAATCCCAAATAAGCTGTGTCCAGATTCCTGACTCACAAAACTGTAATATAAGTTTTAAGTTTGAGCTAAATTTCAGGATAACTTGGTACAAGGTAATTTTTCTATCAAACCTGAAAGAGCAAGGGTTCTGGATGTGCACTTTTGGTGAATCTGTAACCTCTAATGCAGCATTTCTGGTATTTTTCTATCTAATAGCAAGAAATCTTTATCATAGCCTTTTCAAAACTGTAAACCATAGTCAACCTTCTTTGTTATCCCCTTCCACAGAGATAATCAGGAAGTGTAACACAAAGTTTTATAATCCCACAAAAGTTGTCTGGAATGCTTTTTACTACTACCCAAGAAGTGTGGCAAAGCTCCTTAATATCACTTCTAAGATGTGTTTTTTTAAAATGATTTCATGGGACACTAGAAGGTATTGTACAATATTTCTGTAGTCAAATAAGTTAAGGAACTACTGAGTTTAACAAAATTATATGTATTCTTTCATTGTAATCCTAACTCAAAATAGCATAAGAACTTCCAGAGCCTGATCATTATACTCTTACAGACTCATCTGCTGTCATATTTATCCTCTTTATATCTAGTCATACTGAATTGCCCCTTTCTTTGCAGAATTAAAATTCAGCTTCCCCCAAAGTACTTTTTTTAGGGGCTTCATTTTTTTTAATCTTTATGGGTACACTATGAAGTACATGAGATATTTTAATACAAGCATATAATGTGTAAAAATAAAATCAGGGTAAATGGAGTACCCCCAAAGTACTTGCTAATTACTCAACTTATAGATGTTAATTATTTACTTGTTCACATTTCTAAATTATTAATTTCATTCTCAACGCCACAATCCTTGTAATCCTAGGACCTGGTTCAATTCCTGTCACAGAAATAGCTACTCAAAATATGCTGGCTGAATACATATGTGAATGACAAAGATACAGTTAGGTACTTATAAAAAACTAAGTTACAATAAAACATTTAATTTTACTCTAATATGATCTTGAAACACATGGTAAATAATATTCTGCCCTAATTGTTAGATTATTTATATAATCTGTGTGACAAACATACAACCCAGCAGAGTAACACTGGTGTAGTAATTAAGTGGTGTAAGTAGGGCACCTGAATTTTTTCCAATACTTCATTTATTGCAAATGTTAATTTGGATTTTCAGAAAAACTGGAGGACACTTTCAGTCAGATATCTAAGTTTATATTACTGCATGTGTTTCAAACCAGTAAATGTCAAAAAGGTCACATACCAAATGAAACTGATCCACTTTCGGGATTCCATCTTTATTTATCTCAAACTCCTGATTTTGAACAGAAAGCTGTGAAAGAAAGTAAGAATGAATAAATGTCCTATGTATTAATATACTGATCTATAGAAGAGTTAACTCTGGAACTTCAGATCCTGGTGACTAGAAAAGAGTTCACTTAAAGAAAGCACATTAACTCTCTTACGGGTAAAAGCACTTTCATTGTAACTACCTGTTCACAAGCAACCAAATGGTTGCTGGGGCTCCTAAAGTACCGATCAGAGGTGATGTACACACTATGAACACTTTAATATTTCTTCACCTTATAAGAAAATGTGTTAAAGCCTGGTAGCCTATATATCATGTTAGCCTCACCAATACTCAAAAATTAGGTACAAAGAAAATAAATCAGGCAAGTTTCTTTCTACCATAATATCTAACCTGTGTTCGAGAAATATAAGCTAAACTTTAAAAAAAGCTTCAGAGATAAGAGGGATGCAAGAAATAAATTAATTAAATTTAACTTAAAAACATGGAGAATTTTTCACATACACAAAGGTACTGAGTCCCACATATTCATCCCCTAGCCCTAACAACCATCAGCCAATGACTACTCTTACCCTATGAACAAATCCATATATATTATCTTTGAGGCAAATCCTATGCATGTCATAATTTCACCTATAAACATGTTAGTACATATCTCTAAGAGACAATCTTATTTTTACACAATCATATCATAAGAAAAATACTTTTATACAAAATACCTAGCTTTCAAAATTTGAGTAATCTCGTATCAAATGAGTTTGCCTTTTTAGTTTATTTAAATCCAAATCCAAATAAGTTCCACCCATTGCAATTAAAAAATGAGCAGAAGAGCTTTTGGTCTCTTCCTGTTCCTCTCCATTAATTACAATTATAAAACCTGAAAATACCAGAAAATATAACCAAAGGAAAACATTGAACGGTTTAGAAAAGGAAGAAAAACTAGTTGAAGACCCCAGGATTAGAGGAACAACATAGTAACAGGTTGTCTTATAACCCTCCCAACTGAAAAAAAAAAAAAAAAGTGATCCAGATCTGATGTTTCCCAACTCCTAAGCCTGCAACAGAAAGCAGCCCAGGTAGATTCATTCCTCTCTTGAACTTAATAGGATTGCCATCAATACCACCAGGTGAGGCCAGGAGAAACAGCAAGAAGGTTCAACTGGAAACCTCACTGTCAATAAGCAGCCAGGGGAAGCATTCACCATCCTCAGCAGCAGCACCACCTGAGACACCAACGAGGCCACAGGAACCAACAAAGGGAAACCACACCACAAGCAGCTGGTCCAGTAAATACACTCCGATGCCCATAAGTAGGGGGATCCCACCATTAACAAGGGATGGTTCTGGAGGTATTCTGCATCTGTCATAGGAAAGGAGAGATCCTGCCACAACTAGCACCCAGCTCAAGAAGCTTCATCCCATAGACCAGAGTCTCCATTCCCATATTTAGAAGCACTAGGCAGCTCAGTCTTGAAAACTCCCTTTCATTCTTTCAAATACCATCAGCAGGGACCACGGGAGGCCCAACAGTATGCAACAACTCAAGCAGATCAAAATATAACTGAAAAGTTTCTAAAAATTAGATTGTCGTTAAAACCACAGTTCAAAAAGTAGTCCAGGACCTCTGTTTAAACCTAAACAAGGTGACTGCCTGCTAAAATAAAATTTTCAGGAGGACTCAGAATCTACTAAAATAATATCAAAAATGTCCAGGATAAAATTAAAAATCATTTGTTATACAAAGTACCAGGAAAACCACAACTTCAGTGAGAAACTGCAATCAACACCAAGATGAATCACATAATTACCTGACAAGAACTTTGAAGCAATGGTCATAAAATGCTTCAACAAGCAATTATAATTTCTCTAAGGTAAATAAAAAGAAATCTCAGCAAAGAAAAAAATTATTTAAAAGAATCGCATTAAAAGTTAGGGAACTACAAAGTACAATAACCAAAATCTTAAAACTGGATGGAATAAATTGAAAAGTACAGAGATGACAGAAGACAAAATCAGTGAACTTCAGAATAGTTCAACACAATTTACTCAGCCTGATCAGAGAGAAAACAGGCTAAAAACAAAAAGGAACATTTCCATTTATTTGTATCCTCTCTTACTTCCTTGAGCAGTGGTTTGTAGTTCTTCTTGAAGAGGTCCTTCACATCCCTTGTTAGCTGTATTCCTAGGCATTTTATTCTCTTTGTAGCAATTGTGAATGGGATAAGCAATTGTGAATGGGAGTTCCCTCATGATTTGGCTCTTTATTATTGGTGTATAGGAATGCTTGTGAGTTCTGCACGTTGATTTTGTATGCTGAGACTTTGCTGAAGTTGCTTATCAGCTAAAGTAGATTTTATGCTGAAATGATACAGTTTTCTAAATATACATTCATGTAATCTGCACATAGACAGACTTTGACTTCCTCTCTTCCTATTTGAATACACTTTCTTTCCCTTGCTTGATTCCCCTGACCAGAACTTCCAATACTATGTTAAATAGGAGTGTGAAAGAGGGCATCCTTGTCTTCTGCCAGTTTTCAAAGGGAATGCTTCTAGTTTTTGCCCATTCAGTATGATATTCACTGTAGGTTTGTCATAAATAGCTCTTAATATTTTGAGAGACTTTCCATCAATACCTAGTTTATTCAGAGTTTTTAGCATAAAGGGTGGTGAATTTTATCAAAGACTTTTTCTGCATCTATTGAGATAATCATGTGGTTTTTGTCACTGATTCTGTTTATGTGATGCATTATGTTTACTGATTTGTTTATGTTGAACCAACCTTGCATCCCAGGGATGAAGCCGACTTGATCATGGTGGATAAGCTTTTTGATGTCCTGCTGAATTCAGTTTGCCAGTATTTTATTGAGAATTTTTGTATCAATGTTCATCAGATTAGCCTGAAATTTCCCTTTTTTGTAGTATCTCTGCCAGGTTTTGGTACCAGGATGATGCCAGCCTCATAAAATGAGTTAGGGAGGAGTCCCTCTGGAATAGTTTCAGAAAGAATGGTAATGGTACTAGCTCCTCTTTGTACATCTGGCAGAATTTGCCTGTGTATCTGTCTGGTCCTGGACTGTTTTTGGTTGGTAGGCTATTAATTACTGCCTCAATTTCAGAACACATTATTGGTCTATTCGGAGATTTGAATTCTTATTTAGTCTTGGGAGGGTGTACGTGTCCAGGAATTTTTCCATTTCTTCTAGATTTTCTAGTTTATTTGCATAGAGGTGTTTATTGTATTCTCTGATGGTAGCTTGGATTTCTGCGGGACAGTGGTGATATCCCCTTTATCATTTTTTATTGTGTCTATTTGATTCTTCTCTCTTTTATTCTTTATTAGTCTGGCTAGTGGTCTACCTATTTTGTCAATCTTTTCAAAAAACCAGCTCCTGGATTCATTGATTTTTTAAAGGGTTTTTCATGTCTCTTATCTCCTGCAGTTCTGCCCTGATCTTAGTTATTTCTTGTCTTCTGCTAGCTTTTGAATCTGTTTGCTGTAGCTTCTGTAGCTCTTGTAATTGTGATGTTAGGGTGTCGATTTTAGATCTTTCCCGCTTTCTCCTGCGGGCATTTAGTGCTATAAATTTCCCTCTAAACACTGCTTTAGCTGTGTCCCAGGGATTCTGGTACCTTGTGTCTTTGTTCTTATTAGTTTCAAAGAATTTATTTGTTTCTGCCTTCATTTCGTTATGTACCCAGTAGTCATTCAGGAGCAGGTTGTTCAGTTTCCATGTAGTTGTGCAATTTTGAGTGAGTTTCTTAATCCTGAGTTCTAATTTGACTGCACTGTGGTCTGAGAGACTGCTGAGATTTCCATTCTTTTGCATTTGCTGAGGAGTGTTTTATTTCCAATAATGTGGCCAATTTTAAAATAAGTGTGACGTGGTGCCGAAAACAATGTATATGCTGTTGACTTGGGGTGGAGAGTTCTGTAGGTGTCTATTATGTACGCTTGGTCCAGAGCTGAGGTCAAGTCCTGAATATCCTTGTTAATTTTCTGTCTCGTTGATCTGTCTAATATTGACAGTAGGCTGTTAAAATCTCCCACCGTTATTGTGTGGGAGTCTAAGTCTCTTTGTAGGTCTCTAAGAACTTGTTTTATAAATCTTGGTACTCCTGTATTGGGTGCAAATATATTTAGGATAGTTAGCTCTTCTTGTTGCATTGATCCCTTTTCCATTATGTAATGCCCTTCTTTGACTTTTTTGGTCTTTGTTGGTTAAAATTCTGTTTTATCAGAGACTAGGATTGCAACCCCTGCTTTTGTTTTCCATTGTCTTAGTAAATATTCTTCCATCTCTTTATTTTGAGCCTATGTATGTCTTTGTATGTGAGATTGTTCTCCTAAATACAGCACACTGATGGGTCTTGATTCTTTATCCAATTTGCCAGTCTGTGTCTTTTAATTGGGGCATTTAGCCCACTTACATTTAAGGTTCATACTGTTATGTGTGAGACATTCTTAAAAGCACAAAACACGGTGATAAAAGATCAGTGGTTGCCAGCGTTTAAGGATTGGGAGAAGGTTGTGACTACAAAGGGATGGCACACAGGAATTTTCTGGGTTATGGAACTGTTCTGCATCGTGACTGTGGTGGTGGTGATTACACTAATCTACAGGTGTGTTAAAATTCATAGAATGTATACCAAAAAAAAGTCCATTGTACAGGTTAATTTAAAAATAAAGTTTTTAAAAGAACTTAATCAACAATATGTAAGAGTAGAAAATCAGACAATAGATTTACTCACGGAGCTCTTTACTGTCATTTTAAAAGGAAATAGGTGGAATAAAAACTGCTATTACCACACTTATGGGATATCTTATGAGTCCTCCCAGAAACAAAAAAATACTTGATACGTTTACTTTCACCCTTCTGATATAAAGAATAAACAGATTACTGAAGCACTGATGAAAATCATGCCAGTTTATTTCCATGAGGGTGCTGGTTCTATGAAACCAGACAACTTTAAATATACATGCAGGTATAGGGCTAAAGTCATAAGAATAGTATGGGGGAACCACCCTATAATTCAAATATCTCCACTTGGGCCTGCCCTTGACACACAGGAATTATTAAAATTCAAGGTGAGATTTGGGTGGGGACACAGCTAAACCATATCATTCCACCCCTGGCCCTTCCCAAATCTCATGTCTTCACGTTTCAAAACCAATCATGCCTTCCCAACAGTCCCCCAAAGTCTTTACTCATTTAAGCATTAACTCAGAAGTCCACCATCCAAAGTCTCATCTGAAATAAAGCAAATCCCTTCTGCCTATGAGCCTGTAAAATCGACAGCAAGTTAGTTACTTCCTCAATGCAATGGGGGTACAGGCATTGGGTAAATACACTTGTTCCAAATGGGAGAAACTGGCCAAAACAAAGGGGCTACAGGCCCTAGGCAAGTTCAAAATCCAGCAGGGCAGTCAAATCTTAAAGCTCCAAAATGATCTCCTTTGACTCCATGTCGCACCTCCAGGTCACACTGATGCAAGAGGTGGGCTCCCATGGCTTTGGGCAGCTCTGCCCCTGTGGCTTTGCAGGGTACAGTCCTGCTTCCAGCTGCTTTCACGGGCTGGCACTGAGTGTCTGTGGCTTCTCTGGGCACACTGTGCAATCTGCCAGTGCATCTAACCTTCTGGGGTCTGGAGGACTGTGGCCCTCTTCTCACAGCTCCACTAGGCAGTGCACCAGTGGGGGCTCTGTGTGGGAGCTCCGACCCCACATTTCCCTTTTACACTGTCTTGGCAGAAGCTCTCCTAAGGGCTCCACCCATGCAGAAAACTTCTACCTGGACATCCAGGCATTTCCATACATCCTCTGAAATCTAGGTGGAAGTTCTCAAACCACCATTCTTGACTTCTGTGCACCTTCAGGCTCAAACCACATGGAAGCTGCCAAGGTTTGGGGCTTGCACCTTCTAAAGCCACGGCCTGAGCTGTACCTTGGCCCCTTTTAGCCACAAATGGAGCAGCTGGGACACAGGGCACCAGGTCCCAAGGCTGCACACAGCCGGCGGACCCTGGGCCCAGCCTGTGAAACCATTTTTTCTTCCTAGGCCTCTGTGCCTGTGATGGGAGGGGCTGCCACAAAGGTTTCTGACATGCCCTGGAGACGCTTTCCCCATTGTCTTAGTGATTAACATTCAGCTACTTGTTACTTATGCAGATTTCTGCAGCTAGCTTGAATTTCTCCCCAGACACGGGTTTTTCTTTTCTATTGCATCATCAGGTTGCAAATTTTCCTTCTATGCTCTGCTTCCCTTTTAAACATAAGTTCCAATTCCAAACTATATCTTTGTGAATACATAAAACAATGCTTTTAAAAGCACCCAAGTCAGGCCAGGCGCAGTGGCTCAAGCCTGTAATCCCAGCACTTTGGGAGGCCGAGACGGGCGGATCACGAGGTCAGGAGATCAAGACCATCCTGGTTAACACGGTGAAACCTCGTCTCTACTAAAAAAATACAAAAAACTAGCCAGGCGAGGTGGCAAGCGCCTACAGTCCCAGTTACTCGGGAGGCTGACGCAGGAGAATGGTGTAAACCCGAGAAGCGGAGCTTGCAGTGAGCTGAGATCCAGCCACTGCACTCCAGCCTGGGCGACAGAGCGAAACTCCGTCTCCAAAAAAAAAAAGCACCCAAGTCACCTCTTGAACACTTTGCTGCTTAGAAATTTCTTCCACAAGATGCCCTAAATCATCTCTCTCAAGTTCAAAGTTTCACAAATCTCTAGGGCAGGGGCAAAAAGCAGCGCCTCTTTGCTAAAACATCAAGAGTCATGTTTATTCTAGTTCCAACAAGTTCCTCATCTCCAGCTGAGACCACCTCAACCTGGACTTCACTGGCCATATTACTATCAGCATTTTGCTCAAAGCCATTCAACAAGTCTCTAGGAAGTTCCAAACTTTCCCACATCTTCCTGTCCTCTTCTGAGCTCTCCATCTGCCCATCACCCAGTTCCAAAGTTGCTTCCACATTTTCAGGTATCTTTACAGCAGCATCCCACTCTCTGTACCAATTTACTGTATTGGTCCATTCTCACACTGCTAACAAAGACATCCCCAAGACCAGGTAATTTATAAAGGAAAGAGGTTTAATTGACTCACAGTTCAGCATGGCTGGGGGGTACTCAGGAAACTTACAATCATGGCAGAAGGGGAAGTAAACACATCCTTCTTCACGTGGCAGCAGCAAGGAGAAGTGCCGAGCAAAATAGAAAATGCCCCTTATAAAATCATCAGATCTTATGAGACTTACTCACTACCACGAGAACCACATGGGGGAAACTGCCCCCATGATTCAATTATCCCCACCTGACCCCACCCTTGAAATGTGGGGATTACAATTCAATGTGAGATTTGGGTGGAGACACAGCCAAACCATATCATCTGGCTTCTTTCTCTTGGCAGAATTATTCTAAGATTCATCTATCTTACTGAGTTATATTTATAGTTCAATCATTTTATTCCTGAGTAGTATTCCAATGGATAAGAGACATATATAGCAAATTGTTTTTCAATTCATCTGTTTATGGACTTTGAGTTGTTTCTACTTTTCATCTATTACACATAAATTCTTTCAATATTTACATACAAGTCTTTGTGTGGACATATGCTTTCACTTCTCTTGGCTAAATATCTAGGAGTGGAATTGCTGGGTCATAGGGTAGGAATATGTTCAACCTTTTAACAAACTGCCAAATATTTTTCAAAGTGGTTGTTTCCTTTACATTCTCTTGGGCAATATATGTGAGTTCTAGGTACAACACATCTAAGCAACACTTGGTATGGTCTTTTCAATTTTAGTCATTATAGTGAGTAGTATAGTGGTATCTCATTTTGGCTTTAATCTGTAGTTCCCTAACGACAATGACAAATGGTGTTTAGAGCATCTTTCACACGCTTACATGCCATGTGGACACCTTCTTTGGTAAAGTGCCTGTTTAAATATTTTGCCCATCTCTGAACTGAGCAGTCTTCTTAGTATTAATCGTAGGAGCTCTTGATAATCTGGATATAATATTTTTGTCAGATGTATGTTTTTCAAATATTTTCTCCTAGTCTGTAACTTGCCTTTCATTTTTGTGACAATGTCTTTGGAAGAGCAAAGTTTTCAATTTTGATGAAATCCAAATGATTTTTTTTCTTTTAGAGCTGATGTTTTCTGTGTCCTCTTAAGAAATCTTTGCCAAGTTGAAAGTCAAATAATATTTTATCCTATGTTTTCCTCTATAAGTTTTAGAGACTCAGGTTTTACATTTAGATCTGATATACATTTTGAGTTAATTTTTGTGCATGGTATAAGGAATGAATCAAAATTTATTCTCTACATATGGTATGAGTTGTCCTGTATCATTTTTGTTGAAGAGTCTCCTTTCACTCAGAGAATTGCCTTGGTATCTTTGTCAAAAGTCAGTTATCATGTATGTGTAGTCTATTTATACTGTCTCTATTCTGCTCCATTTATCTGGACATCTAACTTCACAGAAGTATCACTTTTGTTTTTAGAAACAGGGTCCTGCTCTGTAGCCTAGGCTGGAGCACAGTGGAGCAGTCATAGCTTACTGCAGCCTTAAACTCCTGGACTCAAACAATCCTTCTGCCTCAGCCTACCAAGTAGCTAGAACCACAGACACACCACTACACTCAGCTAATTTTTATTTTTTGTAGAGACAGAGGGTTCTCACTGTGTTGCCTAGGCTAGTCTTGAACTCCTGGCCTCAAGCAATCCTCCTGCCTCAGCCTCCCTAAGTGCTGGGATTACAGTCATGAGCCACCCCTCTAGGCCCACACTGTCTTAATTTCCTAGAATCTATTAAGTTATAAAATCAGGTAGTCTGGGTCCTTCAATTTTTTTCTTTTTCAAATGTGTTTTGGCTATATCTCAGATCCTCTCCATTTTCATATTAATTGTAAAATCTAATTGTCAATTTCTGAAAAAATAAGCAAAATCTACTATTTGTTGAAATTGCATCAAATCTATAAACCAACCTGAGAACAACTGATCTCCATACAATGTCTTCTAGTCCATGAGCATGGTGTATCTGTACATTTATTTATGTATTCTTGAGGTTCTCTGAACAATGCTTTGTAGTTTTAATAGCGTGCAACTCTTGCACATCTTTTGCTAAATTTACCCCTAAAAATTCCATATTTTAACACTTTTGTAAATGATTTTTAAATTTTAATTTCCTGTTATTTGTGGCCTATATAAAAACACAATTATATTGAAATTAAAACTGCTATCTTTCTAAACTCATTTGTTCTAGTAGCTTTTATGTACATTCTCAAAGATTTTCTACATAATTAAGCATGTCATCTGCAAATAAAGACAGCTTTATTTCTTCATTTTCAAACTCTATGACTTTTATTTCTTTTTGTGACCTCATTACACTGGGTAGAACAGAGATCAGCAAACTTTATGGCCTCTGCACCAAACTGATTCCACTACGTGTTTCTGTACAGCTGCAAGCCAAGGGTGGTTTTCACATTTTTAAATGTTTCATAGCAAATTGAAGCAATACTATTTCATGCACATGCAAACTACATGAAATTCAAATTTCAATATCCATAAATAAAGTACTACTGGAAGAGAACCACACTGATTTGTTTACATACTGTCTATGGCTGCTTTCATGCTGTAGCAGCAGAACTCAGTACTTGCAGCAGAGACCATCCGGCCTTTATAAAAAATGTTGCGGGCTCATGGGCTGATAAGAATAGTCTTCCTTCTCTTAATACTTAATCCCTCTTAACTCTTGTTTTTTTAACAAGAAGATTATTTTTGTTTATGTGATCAACAAAGATAAGGTTTTGTCACACTCAAGGCTTTGGAAAAAGAGGCACTCTCTATGTAAAACAGCAGTACAAAATGAAACAAGCTTTTTATTTTTTGTCTTCCAACGTTTATCTTAGGTTCAAGGGGTACATGTGCAGGTTTGTCACATGAGTAAACAGTGTGTCATGGGGGTTTGGTGTACAGATAATTTTGTCACCCAGGTAATCAGCCTAACAGGTAGTTTTTCAATCCTTACCTTTCTCTCAACCTCAACCCTCAAGTAGACCCCAACGTCCCTTCTTTGTGTCCCTGTGTACTCAGTTTTTAGCTCCCACTTATAAGTGAGAACATGCAGTATTTGGCTTTCTGATCCAGAGTAAATTCACTTAGGATAATGGCCTCCAGCTCCATCCAACTTCTTAATTCTTAGACCATGGATGAGAAACAGCTATTTGGTTTCCAGTAGAAGCAGGAATATACCCAAGACTCATTTAATATTTACTTTCCACATATGCACGAACTGCTTTCAGATTAATGTAGAACAAAATCATCTTCACTGTTAATCTTGACTTCAACAAAACTAAGACAATAGCATGATACCTAAAATATATATCAAGCCAATTTGTAGAAAGTACACAATAGGTAATAAGAAGCATATCAATAGTTTTTGATAAAACTTAAAGTTCTACTAAAAGTCTGCTGCTTTTTAAGGAGAATCACTATAAAAATCATCACATTATATACATATATACATATATATATGAGATCTATTTCAACAAAAAGTAACATACCCATAATAAAAGGCAGCCATAAGCATATAAGTCTGAACTTGGAGAAGCAGGTTTTCCCATTTTCAACTCAGGTGATATCAAACTCAAGTCACCAACCATCATGTTCACTGAGGCTCGCTGACTCTGCAAAAACAATATTTTAAATATTTTAGATACAACACAATTGAGGTGACTTTCTGTGAAGTACTCTGCATTTAATCAATACAAAAGAAAAACAAATTCATTTTAAATATTTCATTCTCTTGCTTTCAAATATTTTTACCAATTTCTGCTATTATAAATTGCTCTTAAAATCAGTGTTAAAATAATAACTATGGGACTTTTTTTACATTCATTTCGTAGACTTGAACAGATTTAATACTAACAATCACTGATTCTGTGATTAAATATTTGATACTCTTTTTTAAAAATAAATTTCACAAGAGTAAGCAGCAGTACTATGTTCTAATTCTGAAAATTCTAAATAATTCATTTAAGAACTGAAATCCTACAAAGCACTTTCCTTCCTTACTGACCATTCTCTAAATATACCATTTCTAACATGTCAAAGATGATGTGACAATAGCATGAACCCTAGATTCAGGCAGATCTTGGTTACAATTCCCCACTCTCCCATTTATTTGCTCTGTGACCTAGGGCTTTAACCTCTTTTTTGTCCATTTTTAAAATTTATTTTTAATTTTTATGGGTACATAGTAGGTGTAAACCTCTTTGAGCCTAAATTAATTTGTAAAATGGAAATAATGTCTACCTTACAGAGATATAATGTCTAGCAGGTATCACTAAGTGTTAATTATCTTTTTTCTAGCTATGATTTTGATCTTTGCTTCTCAAAGTATGGTCCAAGGCCCAGAAGCTACAGCATTAACTGGTAGCTTGTTAGAAATGCAGATGATCCATTGCAGAAACGCTGAACACTAATTTGCATTTTAACATGAACCCCAGGTGAGTCATATGCACTATAAGGTCTGAAAAGCAATGATCTTGACCTCAGACTACTTTTCAAATTTATCTTCCTGATGATCACTTCAATCTAAAAATTGCATGGAAAATGTAGCAAAAGGTAAGTTTGATCAATATTTCAGAATAAGTATTTTTAACTGAAGATTAAAAACAATGTTTTGGGGAATAATAACGGGATGAATAAGTATTTAAAGAGAAGAGTAGGCCGGGCGCGGTGGCTCAAGCCTGTAATCCCAGCACTTTGGGAGGCCGAGACGGGCGGATCACGAGGTCAGGAGATCGAGACCATCCTGGACGACACAGTGAAACCCCGTCTCTACTAAAAAAATACAGAAAACTAGCCGGGCGAGGTGGCGGGCGCCTGTAGTCCCAGCTACTCGGGAGGCTGAGGCAGGAGAATGGCGTGAACCTGGGAGGCGGAGCTTGCAGTGAGCTGAGATCCGGCCACTGTACTCCAGCCTGGGCGACAGAGCGAGACTCCGTCTCAAAAAAAAAAAAAAAAAAAAGAGAAGAGTAATTATTGTAGTCATATCTACAGTTATGCAAATGGTATGCTCAAAAGGTAAACTAACCAGAATCCCTAAAAGCTGAGATCTTTTAAAATTCATAATTTAGTTATATTTCTTAGGATATCTTAATTTTCAGTTAAACTAATGTAATAAATATTTCAGAAAATCAATCTGTATAAATCCTGTACAATCTGTACAATCCAGCTTTTGATTACAGTTGCAGTTTCATTTTCTCATCTTTTTGAGCTACCATATGAAAACCATTAAGACTACATATACTCCAGCAGCATTACCTTATGACTTGCAGATGACCAAAGCATAAAAGCATTATAACATATACTAGTTAAAGGGAATTGCTCAGATAGTAACAGATATTGGCAAGGATGTAGAGAAAACAAAATCCCTATATATTACTGCTAAGAATTTAAAATGATGTAGCCATTTTGGAAAACAGTTTTGCTCCTCAAAAAGTAAAACAATATAACCCAGTTAATTCCACTCCCAAGAGAAATGAAAACATGTCCACACAAAAAAACTGTATGCTAATGCTCATAGCAGCATTATTCATATAACCAATAAGTGTAAACAACCCAAATGTCCAGCAACTGATGAATATATAAACAAAATGTGGTGCAGCCATACAATAAAATATAATTTGGCAACAAAAAAGAATGGCATTCTGAAGCAGTCAACAATGTGGATGAACTGTGAAAACACTATGCTAAGTGAAGTTAGCATAAAAGTCCACGTACTGTATCATTCCATTTACATGAGATGTCCAAATGGGCAAATCCATAGAGACAGAAAGTGTATTAGTGGTTTTCAGGCTTGAGAAGAAGGGGGAAATTTGAGTGACTGCTAATCAGTATGGATTTTCTTTTTAGGAATAATAATGTTCTGGAATTCAATACTGATTATCACTGCACAACTCTGTGAATGTACTACAAACTATTACTGAATTGTATATTTTACATGAATTGTATCTCAATAAAGCTGCTATTTTTAGAAAAATAATTGCTGATTTGGCCACTCCACCTTGTATACACACTTCAAAACCTCATGTTGTACATGATATACGCAATTTTTATTTCTCAGTTAAAAGAGTATTGTTCCCATTATAACAACAACAAAAAATCACAACATGCTCTTGTCTGATCTTTGCTATCTCTACAAACTGCCTATTCTGAGGTAATATGACACCAAATTAACAGCCATTAGAGTTGAATCTGGATTTAAACTAAAAAGTCCAAGGTTCCTAAAAAGTCCAAGGTTCCTAAAAATGTACATTATTAATCAAAAAATAGCAAAGTACATATATGTAAATTGTATCTATAGACAGAGGGACACCAGTGGAGATAGGTTGGGAGATGGCCACCTAGTTTCCTTGCATGTTTCCTAGCAATTAAATGTTTCCTAATGATGATAAAATAATTAATGTTGTCAATGCCATTGAGTATGTAATGTCAGGTAGCTCCTAAGACTTATGGTTAAAATACACAATGAACAAACTTAGAAATTCTTGTTATTCTAGGACCTAGCTGAGAGCAAACAGTTGCTTATACTACATGACACAGTTTAACTGAAGGCAAAAATCCTATAATACAGTATTTTATTATATATAAATGCTGAACTACTGCTTAATAATATTAAATAAAGTCTAGAACCTATCTGTAAAACCATGATATCTTACCACAGATTTGGTGAAATCAAAATCTCCAACAATTCCTTGTTCACGGTTTATAGCAAATACATTGTTCTGATGAAGTGATCCATGAATTATATCAGCCTTATGCAATGTATACAGGCCCTGGGCAACACCTTTCATGACCTTTAAAGCTTCCTATAGATACGTACACACAAAACAAGTGAGGAAGTAGGCAAATCATTTTAATCTTGAAACTTTTCTCTAACTAAAAAACTGCTCTAGAAATGAGTAAAGTTTCCTCCAAATGAATCTTTAATAAGAATACAGCATAGAGAAAGAATTAAAGACCAGATGAAGCCTTGATTTTGTAATGGCGACACTGTGTGTGTGTGTGTGTGGGCACCAGGGACCAGTTTCATGAAAGACAATTTTTCCACGGATGCCAGGGGGTTGGTTTCAGGATCAAACGGTTTCACCTCAGATCACAGGAATTAGATTCTCATAAGGAGTGTGCAACCTAGATCCCTCACATGCACAGTTCACAATAGAGTTTATGCTCCTATGAGAATCTAATGCCTCCACTGATCTCACAGGAAATTGAGCTCAGGCAGTAATGCTTGCTCACCGGCCACTCACTTCCTGCTGTGCCACCCTGTTCTTAATAGGCCACAGATTGGTACCAGTCTGCGACCTGGGGTTTGAGGACACCTGTTCTATTATCTCAAAGAAGACTTGGATTACAAATACCAACCATGTAATGTACCTATAAGAGACTGAAACAGTGTTACTCCATAAGAAGAATCAGGGCCTCCTTCACTGTTATTACTAATCCTAAATTTACAATGATAAAAATAAAAGCTGCCACTTAAGCACTTATAATTCCAAGTGCTATATGAGGCAGTTCACATACAGCACAGCTTAGTAGTTATAAGCTTGGGCTTTGGAACCAATTTCGAGTCCCCTCTCTACCTCTGGCTAAGGGACCCTGTGCAAGTCACTTAATCCCTTTAACCCTTTTTCTCATCCATATAATAACTTCTATCACAGGTTTGATATGACAATTAAATAGAATACCATGAGTCAAAATTTTACAAAGTATATAGCATGTAGTATGCCCTGAATAAATATTAGGTGTTATTTTCTCATTTAGTACATCCATGGAAATAAATAGTGCTTTGTACTTACTTCTGAATTTAAAGGCATGCTGGCTTGAACAGTACTCAGGTTTGCCCTAGGGTAGTATGGGACCATCAGGTAAGCCATAGGATCGGACTAAGAAGCAAAACAGAGAATGTGACTCCAAGTTAAAACTTCAACGTATTTTAGCATACATTGATTCTATAGCATAATTTTTGTTTTATGTTAAGGGGAATGAACTGCTGCTCTAAAACCTGGAGTTTAAACTTATTTTAAATAAAATGGTTTCTGCAAGAGATAAGCATAAGAACTTTACCTTACATAAAAACAGGAATATCAATGGTAGTAACCCTGACTCTTCTTCAGCTTCTCTCCAAGCTCTGTGGTAGGTGGCTGCTCTCTCAATCACCTTGGCTTCTGTGTCAACATCCACAGAATAGCCCTTGTACCAAAAAAAGAGGCACTGGTAATTCCAAGATGAAAATCTCATTATAATTATACACCATTCCAATTTAAACGTAATTCATTAAGTTAAATAAAATCTAATTTTATTTTTTAATTTTATAAGTACTTTTCTATCTTCTTTGAATGCTATAATTTGGAAAAGGAAAGTGTAATTCTACCTGTAGCCTGCTACACATTCTAGAATGTGTAGCAACTAAGGCCAAATTAATTATCTTATTATCATGATTAACAGTTTCCCAGACCAATGAAAAGAAATTCAGGAGCAGAAGATTGTACTGACAACACAGCTGATATTTCAAGGAGAAATGTAAGAAAATGAAGAATTTTAAAAAGATATTGGATGAATATAATAAGTTCACCCAAAAAAAGGAAAGCATATCCTATTAAGGACATATTCTATTTAGGGAAATGAGGGAAACTTTATTGATTTTTTTTCATGTGAGATAAAGCTTTATTTAATGACCTTTTTAAATAATTTTTTTATTATTACTATACTTTAAGTTCTAGGGTACCTGTGCACAACGTGCAAGTTTGTTACATAGTTACAAATATGCCATGTTGGTTTGCTGCACCCATTAACTCGTCATTTACATTAGGTATTTCTCCTAATGCTATCTCTCCCCCTGCCCCCCACCCCACGACAGGCCCCCATGTATGATGTTCCCCGCCCTGCGTCCAGGTGTTCTCATTGTTCAATTGACGGAAACTTTAAAAGTAAAAATTAGCTCTGGCAACCAAACTACAAGCACAATTATCATGCCAGTCAACTTATATACTTTAGAAAACTAACAGTGAGGTTTTTTCTTTCTTGAAATGTAACAAGCACCACTATCCTTTATGCTGCTGAATCTCCCACAAGTAAGAACAATTTAGGCTTACCTTTAACAGAATTATCTGCCCATTAACCTCAGAACATACCAAAGGACGCTTGCTGCTAAGTTCCTTCATGGGCTCAGCATCAAGAAGATCTCGTTCCAAGCTCATTGTAAGGAGGCCACCAGAGTTCTAGGCACAAGATTTTATGACAGTTGAAGAATCCAAACAATCCCAGCACTTAAAAATCATAAACATAATTAGTTACATGCTATTAAATGACTTGGACATATCAACTGTACTGGAAAAACCAATAAAATTAAAATCTTTAAAATTTTGAATTTTCTCCAGTTCCTGGTTCTAAAACTCCTCCTACCCAAAGTGTAATCACCATACATTTAATTGCTGCTATAATTTTAGAACAGATTCAGGAAATGAATAGAATTATTAACCAGATATGCATCCTAGGATCCCTAATGTTTACTTGAAAAACCACTTATGTTTCCTAAAAATACTAAAGTAACAACTGATTGGGAGCAGGGTGAGGAATGAAGGACTATATATTGGGTTAGTGTACACCGCTCAGGTGATGGGTGCACTAAACTCTCAGAAATCACCACTAAAGAACTTATCCATGTAACCACAAAACACCTGTATCCCAAAAACTCTTGAAATAAACATTTTTTAAAAAACAAAAAATAAATAAGGTAAAATAATGACAAAATTGTAGTTGTCAACTGGGAAAGATTAGTCCAAAAATTATGACTACCATGAAGTAATTCTAACACCTCTGCCCCTGTTTGGAGTCCTCAAAAGTGAAAATGGCTTTCAATAACTAATTTTACTAGATATTTCTGCTACTTTTTAAAAGGAATAATTTTTCACACTAAAATATGATCATCAACATTTTAAAGCTAAGTTTTACTGTGGTGCAGTTTCAGTAAGGGGCACTGTAGAATTGTTTTCGGGGTTTTTTCTTAAGTTTTGCCAGTACATTTACGCATTCTACAATATATAATCAACCTACAAAAAATTCCTAAGTATACATGACAGTTAAACATCAGAAAGCCACTAAAGGCTTCCATAAACCATGAGTCAAACCTTTTATAATCTTCTATAATAAAGTAGATCAGCATCTTTTTAAATATTAATTTTCAAGTCCTATGTGGCAGTACATACTCATTTGCCCACACTGCGTAAGATAATCGCTAAGTTAGAGGTAAATAGTTGCAAAGAAAACTGCACATCATTTTAAAGTCTAGTCTGGAAAGAGTTTAGAGTAATTATTTAAGTTAGGGAACTTTAATCTTAAATATTTTCTAGAATAAACTCACATGTCTACACAAATATCCCTCTCTGTTCCATATTTAAGCCATTATAATGGACTTAATGACAATCTTAATGAATAAATACCTCATCTAGGCCCTCACCATAGAAGGCAATATACATGGTAGGACTAACAGATTCTGTCCTGAGAGCCAGTGTTTACTAATCCTGCTCCATATGACCCCTATCTAATATGCTGATCTCCAGCTTTTGAATCCTGCCTGCGTAGAAAACCATACCCACCTCAACATCTCCACTTTAGCCAACCTCTCAGGAATTTTTTCCCAGAATGCTTTAACTTAAAAAACACATTGTGCTCAAATCCCTCATGGCTAGCAATATCTTGTTTTTATCCTAACTCTTGAAGTAGCAGTTAAAATTTTATTTTGTCATTTCAAACAATAAACACCTATAATTCAAATAAGTACACCTATAATTCAAATGAAATGTACTGAATGAGGATAAGGAAAACAGAAAAATAGATAATGCAATTTAACATAAAAATAAAAATATATACCATGCAAACATTAAAGGGTCATAAGAAAAAGTTCTAATACCCATAAAATATTCATCAGGAATATTTTTATTAAAAAGATACTATAAGTTTAACACTGACACAAATTTAATATTATCACTTTTCAACACTCTCTGCATAGTAGTAATTCTCAAGGGAAACAAAGTTTACCATGTATTTGAGTAACCCTATTTCAGGATGAAGCAGAGGCAGCTCAGGGAACCACTTCTGTGCCAAACTAGTCAGCATCTCCTAAAGTTTTTTTAAAAAAAAAGTTTTTAACTGTAGATCAATATATATTCAATTTTGACATGTTGCTCTTCAGGAAAATATATCAGCATCTACATTATAACATACCAAGTAAGATACATAATCACTGTTTCTGCCTTCTACTTCAAGAAATAACAAGTGAAAACCAAGACTCACCTTGCATCTGCTAAAGCAAATTAAATATGACCTGAGAAGGACTCTGTACTTCTATATTTGAGTCCTTGTGGATGAACTGCAACCTAGCTTAATAGGCAGACAAGATTGAAAATCTAACTTAGCAGTATGCACCTATAACAATAGCTGAGTCTTTGCCAGTCCCAGCGGCCATACTTCAACCACCTATCGACTGCTAAGTGTTCAAACTGCGTTCAAATAAGGCAAACGCCAACCTGTAACCAATACAGTTGTTCTTGTACGTTGCTGCCGATTTCTGTAAGTCACTTCCCTTTTTTTGTCTATAAATTTGTTCTAACCACAAAGCATCCCCAGAGTCTCTCTGAATCTGCTGTGATTTGGCTGTCCAATTTGCAAATTGTTCATTGCTCCTTTAAATTTAAGTTGGCTGAAGTATTTTTTTAACCCATCTAAACTACCATCTTACTAACTGAAGAAAAATTTAATTACCAATTTTAAGCTTTGAATACATACATAAGCACCAATCTTGCAAGGTCAAAGTCCTCACCCACTTCCAAACTAAAATGAAAATGTCTGATAATATATCAATTTGAGGCATAAAACTGTCATTATTTCTCAAAATATTAAGAACACAGTGACATTTTAAAATAACAGCTGTTTTGTTAAGAGAAAAATTTTAAAGCCTGAGAGAAAAAATACATAGCTCTACATAAGTAACTTTGAAATAAATGTGAAAATAGAGTATCCTCACAAAAGAAAAGCCACTTATCACATATTTATTAAGCAAAACTTCTAAACACTTGTCAAATCACTGGAAGATAGCTATTTTAACCCAAGGTCAATAAGGTACTTACATATACTCAGATGAATTAGCTAAAGCATGACACATAAAATACCTATTGTTTTCATAGTTTTAATATTTTTACTTTTTTTTTTTTTTTTTTTTTTTTTTTGAGACAGGGTCTTGCTCTGTTGCCCAGGCTGGAATGCAGCAGCATGATCATAGCTCAATGCAGTCTCAACCTCCTGGGCTCAAGCAATCCTCCTGCCTTAGCCTCCAAAGTAGCTGGGCCTACAGGTACATGACACCATGTACCTAATTGTTGTATTTTTTGTAGAGATGGGGTCTCACCATGTGCCCAGGCTGGTCTCAAACTCCTGGGCTCAAGTGATCCACCCACCTTGGCCTCCCAAAGTGCTGGGACTACAGGTGTCAGCCACCATGCCCGGTCAGTATTTTTACTTTCAAAGTGCTGTTTCTTAACTAACTTCTTCCTGGTAACACCTCCCAGATATAAAATACAATATTCTTCCATTTTAAAGAAAAAATACAATGATTTATTTCCCCAAGCTCACAAAAATCAGTGGTAAAATAGAGACTTAAAAGATGTAACTTCTCCTGCCCCCAAAACCAGGTAGTCTTATTTTGTTACATTCAACTAAATTATGCTGCTCATTAATGTTTACATTGCAACATTATGGGAAAATGATGTTGATATAAATTTTGTATAAGGAAAAGGTCTTTAGGTTTTATGTTAAACAGAAAAAAGGCAATATGCAAAAGTGTGTCTGTGCTATAACCTCAATTCTAAAAACAAGCAAAAAAAGACTAAGAGAAAGTCAAAAGTTAACAATGATTACTACTGTTACCACTGAGTGGAAATATTACAAGTGATGTTTTTCCTTCATTACAATTTTCAGTTATTTCCACACTGGTACAATGGTCAGAATATTTGGTCATGTGAAATTTATTTCTAAACTTACAAAAATCTTACTAGATCAATATATATATAAACTTTCTACATAATACCTCTAGCCCTGTGATTACAGTCCACCTCATAAAACGGATATTTAAATTCAATTTCTAGAGTAAAATCTAATGTAATACTTCAAAGAATCAAATACTTACATATTCCTCCCTCTCATGATAAATTTCCTGAAAAACATTATTGCGCAGCTGAGTTATTTCTTCTTTTATTTTCTCAATTTGAGAGCCATCAGGGTCATCTGACTTGAATCAGAAAGAAAAAGTGTTTTTTATTAACACAGAGAAAACAAGTCTTCCTTTAAGAATTCAAGTTCTGTAGTAAATTACTCTGTGTGGTTTCTATGTATTCTTCAGTACCTAGCACATAAAAGACCCTCCTAATACTTGCTGAATTAACTTAGGTCAATTCATTCTAACAGTGACTTTTCTGAAACCTAGAAAGAGGATTTATAAAAAGTAAAGACATAAAATCAATTACATAGATTTTTCTTGTCTCTTCTGCTGTAGATTTTCTGTAGGATAAAAATGGCCAACTGCCATTCAAACAAAAGAAATATTAATAATAGCAACCAGAATACACCTGAATTCCCTAGAATTGTCTTCTACATGAGATTTGGTTCAAAACAAAAGGATGAGTTAATGTGTGAACTGTCTCCAGTGATAATACATAAGCCACTTTAAAAAGTATGTAAGCTTTTGTGAAAGGAAAATAAATCTTGGGAACTTTAAATCACTAAGCCAAAGGAAAAAGTCAAGCTGGGAACTGTGTCAGGCAAACCTGCTTCCCATTTTATTCCTAAATAAGATAGCTACAAATATAAAAACCCTGCATACCTTCCTCACAACTCAGTAGGAAATCCCTTATGGACCCCAGGATCTTTACCCTAAAACAGTTCTGTTGAATTTTACTCTGACAATGTAAATTGATAGCTTATTTTCTTAGGTGCAGGACAAAGGACAGAACTCTAAGTCATCATCCTTTTGCTCACCTGAGATAAATGCATAACTGATTCCTTCCTCTGATGTAAAAATGCAGATTCACTGAGCTAGCGACTATTCCTCTACCCTTCTCTCAAATTTAAATTGTGTATTTGCTGAAAGGTGATCAAAGACTAAAGAATTCAAACCATCTGTCTCTTATCTACCCATATCTTTTTAAAATTTCTTCCTCTTTCCCCAGTATCCATCCTTTCTCCTTTAAATACTGAAGCCCTCACAACCATCTCTCAGAAAAGCATAGACCTGCCTCCCAGGCATGCATCCTTAACCTTGGCAAAATAAACTTTCTAAATTGATTGATAGCTGTCTCAGACACTTTTGGTTTACACTTTAAAAGTCAGATTTCAAGGATCCGGATACTAAGATGGCCAAACAGGAACAGCTCTGGTCTGCAGCTCCCAATCAGATCTACGGAGAAGGCAGGTGATTTCTGCATTTTGAACTGAGGTACCCAGCTCATGTCATTGGGACTAGTTAGACAGTGGCTGCAGCCCACAGAGGGTAAGCGAAAGCAGGGTGGGGCGTCACCTCACCCAGGAAGCACAAGGGGTTGGGGAACTCCCTCTCCTAGCCAAGGGAAGCTGTGAGGGACTCTGCCATGAGGAATGGTTCATTCTGGCCCAGATACTACGCTTTTCCAATAGTCTTCACAACCCACAGACCAGGAGATTCCCTCAGGTGCATACCCCACCAGGGCCTTCGGTTTCAAGCACAAAACTGGGCAGACATTTGGGCAGACACTGAGCTAGCTGCAGGAATTTTTTTTCATATGCCACTGGTGCCTGGAACACCAGCGAGACAGAACCGTTCACTCCCCTGAAAAGGAGGCTGAAGCCAGGGAACCAAGTGGCCCTGCTCAGCAGATCCCACGTGGAGCCCAGCAAGCTAAGATCCACTAGCTTGAAATTCTCACTGCCAGAACGGCAGTCTGAAGTCAACCTGGTTGGGGGAGGGGCATCTGCCATTACTGAGGCTTGAGTAGGCAGTTTTCCCCTCACAGTGTAAACAAAGCCACCAGGAAGTTTGGACTCAGTAGAGTCCACCGCAGCCCAGCAAAGTCTCTGTAGCCAGACTGCGTCTCTAGATTCCTCCTCTCTGGGCAGGGCATCTCTGAAAGAAAGACGGAAGCCCCAGTCAGGGGCTTATGGATAAAACTCCCATCTTCCTGGGACAAAGCACCTGGGGGAAGAAGCGGCCATAGGTTCAGCTTCAGCAGACGTAAATGTTCCTGCCTGCCAGACCTCGAGCTCTGCTAAGGGACAGACTGCCTCCTCAAGTGAGTCCCTCACCCCCATGCCTCCTGAGAGGAAGATACCTCTCAGCAGGGGTTGACAGACACCTCATACAGGAGAGCTCTGGCTAGCATCTGGCAGGTGCTCCTCTGGCATGAAGCTTCCAGAGGAAAGAACAGGCAGTAATCTTTGCTGTTCTGCAGCCTCCACTGGTGATACCCAGGCAAACAGGGTCTGGAGTGAACTTCCAGCAAACTCCAGCAAACCTGCAGCAGAGGGGCCTGACTCTTAGAAGGAAAACTAACAAACAGAATTGCATCGACAGAAACAAAAAGGATGTCCACACAAAAATAACACATCCAAAGGTCACCAACATCAAAGACCAAAGGTCGATAAATCCAACAAGGTAGATAATCCAAGAAGATGAGGAAAAACCAGCACAAAAAGGGTGAAAATTCCAAAAACCAGAACCTCTTTTCTCCTCCAAAGGATCACAACTCCTCACCAGCAAGGGAACAAAACTGGATGGAGAATGAGTTTGATGAATTGACAGAAGTAGGCTTCAGAACGTGGGTAATAACAAACTCTTCTGAGCTAAAGGAGCATGTTCTAACCCAATGCAAGGAAGCTAAGAACCTTGAAAAAAGGTTAGATGAATTGCTAACTAGAATAACTAGTTTAGAGAAGAACATAAATGACCTCAAGGAGCTGAAAAACACAGCATGAGAACTTCATGAAGCCTACAGAAGTATCAATAGCCAAATCAATCAATCAGAAGAAAGGACATCAGAAACTGAAGATCAACTTAATGAAATAAAGCATGAAGACAAGATTAAAGAAAAAAAAAATGAAAAGGAACAAAGCCTCGAACAAATATGCGACTATGTGAAAAGACCAAACCTACGTTTGACTGGTGTACCTGAAAGTGACAGGGAGAATGGAACCAAGTTGGAAAATATACTTAAGGATATTATCCAGGAGAACTTCCCCTACCTAGCAGGACAGGCCAATATTAAAATTCAGGAAATACAGGGAACACCAAAAAGCTACTCCTCAAGAACAGCAACCCCAACACACATAATTGTCAGATTCACCAAGGTTGAAATGAAGGAAAAAATATTAAGGGGAGCCAGAGAGAAAGGTTGGGTTATCCACAAAGGGAAGCCCATCAGACTAACAGCAGTTTCTCTGCAGAAACCCTAAAAAGCCAGAAGCGTGTGGGAGCCAATATTCAATATTCTTAAAGAAAATAATTTTCAACCCAGAATTTCATATCCAGCCAAAGTAAGCTTCACAAGCAAAGGAGAAATAAAATCCTTTACAGACAAGCAAATGCTGAGAGATTCTGTCACATTCAGACCTGCCTTACAAGAGCTCCTGAAGGAAGCACTAAATATGGAAAGGAACAACTGGTTCCAGCCAATGCAAAAACATACCAAATTGTAAAGACCATCAACACCATGAAGAAACTGCATCAACTAATGGGCAAAATAACCAGTTAGTATCATAATGACAGGATCAAATTCACAAATAACAATATTGACCTGAAACGTACACAGGTGAAATGCCCCAATTAAAACACAAAGAGTGAGGCCGGGCGCGGTGGCTCAAGCCTGTAATCCCAGCACTTTGGGAGGCCGAGACGGGTGGATCACGAGGTCAGGAGATCAAGACCATCCTGGCGAACACGGTGAAACCCCGTCTCTACTAAAAAATACAAAAAACTAGCCGGGCGAGATGGCGGGCGCCTGTAGTCCCAGCTACTCGGGAGGCTAAGGCAGGAGAATGGCGTGAACCTGGGAGGCGGAGCTTGCAGTGAGCTGAGATCTGGCCACTGCACTCCAGCCTGGGTGGCAGAGCGAGACTCCGTCTCAAAAAAAAAAAAAAAAAAAAACACAGAGAGTGGCAAATTGGGTAAAGAGTCAAGATCCATCAGTGTGCTATATTAAGGAGACCCATCTCACATGCAAAGACACACATAGGCTCAAAATACAGGGATGGAGGAATATTTACCAAGCAAATGGAAAGCAAAAAAAAGCAGGCATTGCAATCCTAGTATCTGATAAAACAGACTTTAAACCAATAAATATCATAAATAAATAAATAAAGGCATCACATAATGGTAAAGGGATCAGTGCAACAAGAAGAGTTAACTATCCTAAATATATATGCACCCAATACAGGAGCACCAAGATTCATAAAGCAAGTTCTTATAGACCTACAAAGAGACTAAGACTCCCACACAATAATAATGGGAGACTTTAACACCCCACTGTCAATATTAGACATACCAATGAGATGGAAAATTAACAAGGATATTCAGGACTTGAACTCAGCTCTGGACCAAGTGGACCTAGTAGACACCTACAGAACTCTCCACTCCAAATCAACAGAATATACATTCTTTTCAGTACCACATCGCACTTATTCTAAAATTGACCACATAATTGGAAGTAAAACACTCCTCGGCAAATGCAAAAGAACAGAAATCATAACCAACAGTCTCTCAGACCACAGTGCAATTAAAGTAGAACTCAAGATTGAGAAACTCACTCAAAACCACACAATTACATGGAAACTGAACAACCTGCTCCTGAATAACTACTGGGTACCTAACAAAATGAAGGCAGAAATAAAAAAATTCTTTGAAACCAGTAAGAACAAAGATACAATGTACCAGAATCTCTGGGACACAGTTAAAGCAGTCTTTAGAGGGAAATTTATAGCACTAAATGCCCACGGGAGAAAGCGGGAAAGATCTAAAATCAACACCCTAACATCACAATTACAAGAGCTACAGAAGCTACAGCAAACAAATTCAAAAGCTAGCAGAAGACAAGAAATAACTAAGATCAGGGCAGAACTGCAGGAGATAAGAGACATGAAAAACCCTTCAAAAAAAATCAATGAATCCAGGAGCTGGTTTTTTTAAAAGATCAACAAAACTGATAGACCACTAGCCAGATTAATAAAGAAGAAAAGAAGGAAGAATCAAATAGACACAATAAAAAATGATAAAGGGGATATCACCACTGATCCCACAGAAATCCAAGCTACCATCAGAGAATACAATAAACACCTCTATGCAAATAAACTAGAAAATCTAGAAGAAATGGAAAAATTCCTGGACACATACACCCTCCCAAGACTAAACCAGGAAGAATTCGAATCCCCAAATAGACCAATAACAAGTTCTGAAATTGAGGCAGTAATTAATAGCCTACCAACCAAAAAAAAACCCAGGACCAGACGGATACACAGCCAAATTCTACCAGAGGTACAAAGAGGAGCTAGTACCATTCCTTCTGAAACTATTCCAAACAACAGAAAAAGAGAGACTCCTCCCTAACTCATTTTATGAGGCCAGCATCATCCTGGTACCAAAACCTGGCAAAGACACAACAAAAAAAGGAAATTTCAGGCCAATATCCCTGATGAACATTGATACAAAAATCCTCAATAAAATACTGGCAAACTGAATTCAGCATCACATCAAAAAGCTTATGCACCGCAATCAAGTTGGCTTCATCCCTGGGAGGCAAGACTGGTTCAACATATGCAAATCAGTAAACATAACTCCTCACATAAACATAAACAATGACAAAAACCATGATTATCTCAATACATGCAGAAAAAGACTTCAATAAAATTCAACACCGCTTCATGCTAAAAATTCTCAATTAACTAGGTATTGATGGAATAAGAGCCATTTATGACAAACCCACAGCCAATATCATACTAAATGGGAAAAGTTGGAAGTATCCCTTTGAAAACTGTCACCAAGACAAGGATGCCCACTCTCACCACTCCTATTTAACCTAGTATTGGAAGTTCTAGACAGGGCAATCAGGCAAGACAAAGAAATAAAAGGTATTCACATGGGAAGACAGGAAGTCAAATTGTCTCTGTTTGCAGATGACAGGATTGTATATTAAGAAAACCCCATCGTCTCAGCCCAAAAACGTCTTGAACTGATAAGCAACTTCAGTAAAGTCTCAGGTTACAAAATCAGTGTGCAAAAATCACAATCATTCCTATACACCAATAATAGAGAGCCAAATCATCGGTGAACTCCCATTCACAATTGCTACAAAGAAAATAAAATACCTAGGAATACAGCTAACAAGGGATGTAAAGGACCTCTTCAAGAAGAACTACAAACTACTGTTGAAGGAGGATACAAACAAGGAGGATACAAGAGAGAATACAAACAAATGGAAAAAAATTCCATGCTCATGGATAGGAAGAATCAATATCATGAAAAGGGCCATACTGCCCAAAGTAATTTAGAGATTCAGTACTATCCCCATCAAGCCACCACTGACTTTCTGTACAGAATTTTTTTTAAAAACTACTTTAAATTTCATATGGAACTGGTGTGCCGTTTGCTAAGACTGTTAGAAAAGCACAGTACTGGGGCAGGAGTGTCCCGTTTTTTCAGATACTGTCTGTCACGCCTTCCCTTGGCTAGCAAAGGGAAATCCCCTGACTCCTTGTGCTTCCTGGATGAGGTGATGCCCACCCTGCTTTGGCTTGCCCTCCATGGGCTGCACTCACTATCCAACCAGTCCCAATGAGATGAACCAGGTACCTCGAACCGGGGGGAGCCTACTGCAGCTCAGCAAGGCCTCTACCTCTGTAGACTGCACATCTGGGGACAGGGCATAGCTGAACAAAAGGCAGCAGAAATTTCTGCAGACTAAATGTCCCCGTCTGACAGCTCTGAAGAGATCAGTGGTTCTCCCAGCATGGTGTTTGAGCTTGGAGAATGGACAGACTGCCTCCTCAAGTGGGTCCCTGACCCCATGTGGCCTAACTGAGAGACACATCCCAGTAGGGGCTGACTGGCACCTCATACAGGCAGGTGCCCCTCTGGGAGAAAGCTTCCAGAGGAAGGATCAGGCAGCAGTATTTGCTGTTCTGCAATATTTGGTGTTCTACAGCCTCTGCTGGCAATACCCAGGCAAACAGGGTCTGGAGTGGACCTCCAGCAAACTCCAACAGACCTGCAGCTGAGGAATCTGTTAGAAGGAAAACTAACAAATAGAAAGGAATAGCATTAACAGCAACAAAAAGGACATCCATGCCAAAACCCCATATGTAGGTCACCAACATCAAAGACCAAAAGTAGATAAAACCACAAAGATGGGGAGAAACAAGAGCAGAAAAGTGGAAAATTCTTTTTTTTTTTTTTTTTTTGGAGATGGAGTCTCACCTCTGTCACCCAGGCTGCCATGGCACCATCTCAAATCACTGCTAGCTCCGCCTCCTCGGTTCACACCATTCTCCTACCTCAGCCTCTTGAGTAGCTGGGACTGCAGGCACCTGCCACCACGCCGGACTAATTTTTTGTATTTTTAGTAGAGATGGGGTTTCACCATGTCAGCTAGGATGGTCTCGATATCCTGACCTCGTGATCTGCCCATCTCGGCCTCCCAAAGTGCTGAGATTACAGGCGTGAGCCACCACGCCCAGCCAAAAGCTGAAAATTCTAAAAACCAGAGCTCTTCTCCTCCAAAGGATCGCAGCTCCTCACCAGCAACAGAACAAAGCTGAACAGAAAATGACTTTGACAAGCTGACAGAAGTAGGCTTCAGAAGATTGGTAATAACAAATTTCTCCGAGCTAAAGGAGGATGTTCGAACCCATCACAACGAAGCGAAAAAAGATTAGACAAATGACTAAGTAGAATGAATAGTGAAGAGAAGACCTTAAATGACCTGATGGAGCTGAAAAGCATGGCATGAGAACCAACAAATATCAATAAGTGATGCATGCAGAAGCTTCAATAGCTGATTAGATCAAGTGGAAGAAAGGATATCAGTGATTGAAGATCAAATTAATAAAATAAAGTGAGAAGAAAAGTTTAGAGAAAAAAGAGTAAAAATAAACAAACAAAGCCTCCAAGAAATACGGGACTACGCAAAAAGACCAATTCTACAGTTTGATTGGTGTACCAGAAAGTGATGGGGAGAATGGAACCAAGTTGGAAAACACTCTTCAGGATATTACCCAGTAGAACTTCCCCAACCTAGCAAGGCAGGCCAATATTCAAATTCAGAAAATAAAGAGAACACCACAAACAAAGATACTCCTTGAGAAGAGCAACCACAAGACACATAATTGTCAGACTCCCCAAGGTTGAAATGAAGGAAAAAATGTCGGGTTACCCACAAAGGAAAGCCCATCAGACTAACAGTGGCTCTCTTGGCAGAAACTCCACAAGTCAGAAGACAGTTGGGGCCAATATTCAACATTCTTAAAGAAAATAATTTTCAACCCAGAATTTCATAGCCAGCCAAAGTAAGCTTCACAAGCAAAGGAGAAATAAAATCCTTTACAGACAAGCAAATGCTGAGAGATTTTGTCACAATCAGACCTGCCTTACAGGAGCTCCTGAAGGAAGCTCTAAACATGCAAAGGAACAATCAGTGCCAGCCACTGCAAAACCATGCAACCATGCCAAATTGTAAAGACCATCGATGCTATGAAGAAACTGAATCAACTAAAAGGCAAAATAACCAGCTAAAATCATAATGACAGGATCAAGTTCACACATAACAATATTAACCTTAAATGTACATGGGCTAAATTCCCAATTAAAAGACACAGACTGGCAAATTGGATAAAAATTCAAGACCCATCAGTGTGCTGTATTCAGGAGACCTATATCACATGCAGAGATGCACGAAGGCTCAAAATAAAGGGATGGAGGAAGATTTACCAAGCAAATAGAAAGTAAAAACAAGCAGAGGTTGCAATCCTAGTATCTGACAAAACAGACTTTAAACCAACCAACATCAAAATAATAATAATAATAAAGAAGGGCATTACATAATGGTAAAGGGATCAATTCAACAAGAAGAGCTAACTATCCTAAGTATCTATGCACACAATACAGGAGCACCAAGATTCATTAAGCAAGTCCTTAGAGACCTACAAAGAGACTTAGATTCCCACTCAGTAATAATGGGAGACTATAACACCCCACTGTCAATATTAGACAGATCAGTGAGACAGAACGTTAACAAGGATATCCAGGAATAGAACTCAGCTCTGCACCAAGCGGACCTAATAGACATCTACAGAACTCTCCACCTCAAATCAACAGAATATACATTCTCCTCAGCACCACATCACACTTATTCCAAAATTGACCACACAGTTCAAAGTAAAATACTCCTCGGCAAATGTAAAAGAACAGAAATCACAACAAACTGTCTCTCAGAACACAGTGCAATCAAATTAGAACTGAGGATTAAGAAACTCACTCAAAACGGCACAACCACATGTAAACTGAACAACCTGCTCCTAAATGACTACTGGGTACACAACGAAATAAAGGCAGAAATAAAGATGTTCTCAGAAACCAATGAGAACAAAGACATAACGTACCAGAATCTCTGGGACACATTTAAAGCAGTGTGTAGAGGGAAATTTATAGCACTAAATGCCCATAAGAGAAAGCAGGAAAGATCTAAAATCAACACCCTAACATCACAATTAAAAGAACTAGAGAAGCAAGAGCAAACAAATTCAAAAGCTAACAGAAGGTAAGAAATAACTAAGATCAGAGCAGAACTGAAGGACACAGAGACACACAAAAAAAATCAATGAATCCAGTAGTTGGTTTTTTGAAAAGATCAACAAAATTGATAGACCGTTAGCAAGACTAATAAAGAAGAAAAGAGAGAAGAATAGACACAAAAAAAGATAAAGGGGATATCACCACTGATGCCGCAGGAACACAAACTACCATCAGATAATACTATAAACAACTCTATGCAAACAAACTAGAAAATCTAGAAGAAATGGAAAAATTCCTGGACAAATACACCCTCCTAAGACTAAACCAGGAAGAAGTTGAATCTCTAAATAGACCAATAACAGACTCTGAAATTGAGACAATAATTAATAGCCTACTAGTCAAAAAAAGTCCAGGACCAGACGGATTCACAGCCAAATTCTACCAGAGGTACAGAGAGGAGCTGGTACCATTCCTTCTGACACTATTCCAATCAATAGAAAAAGAAGGAATCCTCCCTAACTCATTTTATGAAGCCAGCATCATCCTGATAACAAAGCCTGGCAGAGACACAACAAAAAAAGAGGATTTTAGACCAATATCCCTGATGAAATTGATACAAAAATCCTCAATAAAATACTGGCAAACCGCATCCAGCAGCATGTCAAACAGCGTATCCACCACGATCAAGTCAGTTTCATCCCTGAGATGCAAGGCTGGTTCAACATACGCAAATCAATAAACATAATCCATCACATAAACAGAATAAACGACAAAAACCACATGATTATATCAACAGATGCAGAAAAAGCCTTCGACAAAATTCGACAGCACTTCATCGTGCTAAAATCTCTCAAGAAACTAGGTATTGATGGAATATATCTCAAAATAATAAGAGCTATGTATGACAAACCCACAGCCAATATCATACTGAATGGGCAAAAACTGGAAGCACTCCTTTTGAAAACTGGCACAAGACAGGGATGCCCTCTCTCACCACTCCTATTCAACATAGTGTTGGAGGTTGTGGCCAGGGGAATCAGGCAAGAGAAAGAAATAAAGGGTATTCAATCAGAAAAAGAGGAAGTCAAATTGTCCCTGTTTGCAGATGACATGATTGTATATTTAGAAAACCCCATTGTCTCAGCCCAAAATCTCCTTCAGCTGATAAGCAACTTCAGCAGAGTCTCAGGATACAAAATCAATGTGCAAAAATCACAAACATTCCTATACACCAATAAGAGACAAACAGAGAGCAAATCATGAGGGAACTCTCATTCACAATTGCTACAAAGAGAATAAAATACCTAGGAATCCAACTTACAAGGGATGCGAAGGACCTCTTCAAGGAGAACTGCAAACCACTGCTCAACAAAATAAAAGAGGACACAAACAAATGGAAGAACATTCCATGCTCATGGAGAGGAAGAATCAATATCGTGAAAATGGCCATACTGCCCAAGGTAATTTATAAATTCAATGCCATCCCCATCAAGCTACCAATGACTTTCTTCACAGAATAGGAAAAAAATACTTCAAAGTTCATATGGAACCAAAAAAGAGACAGCATTGCCAAGACAATCCTAAGCCAAAAGAACAAAGCTGGAGGCTAATATCCAGAATCCACCAAGAACTCAAACAAATTTAGAAGAAAAAAACAACCCCACCAAAAAGTGGGCAAAGGATACGAACAGACATTCCTCAAAAGAAGACATTTATGCAGCCAACAGACACATGAAAAAATGTTCATCACTGGTCATCAGAGATATGCAAATCAAAAACCACAATGAAATACGATCTCATACCAGCTAGAATGGCGATCATTAAAAAGTCAGGAAACAACAGATGCTGGAGAGGATGTAGAGAAATAGGAACGCTTTTACACTGTTGGTGGGAGTGTAAACTAGTTCAACCATTGTGGAAGACAGTGTGGCAATCCCTCAAGGCCCCAGAACTAGAAATACCATTTGATCCAGCCATCCCATTACTGGGTATATACCCAAAGGATTATAAATCATGCTACAATAAAGACACATGCACACATATGTTTATTACAGCACTATTCACAATAGCAAAGACTTGTAACCAACCCAAATGTCCTTCAATAATAGACAGAATTAAGAAAATGTGGCACATACACACCATGGAATACTAAGCAGCCATAAAAAAGGATGAGTTTGTGTCCTTTGCAGGGACATGGATGAGGCTGGAAACCATCATTCTGAGCAAACTATCACAAGGACAGAAAACCAAACACTGCATGTTCTCACTCATAGGTGGGAATTGAACAATGAGATCACTTGGACACAGGGTGGGGAACACCACACCCTGAGGCCTGCTGTGGGGTGGGGGGCAGGGAGAGGGATAGCATTAGGAGGAATACCTAATGTAAATGATGAGTAAATGGGTACAGCACACCAACATGGCACATGTATACCTATGTTACAAACCTGCATGTTGTGCGCATGTACCCTAGAACTTACAAGTATAACAATGAAGAGAAAAAAAAAAAGAACAACATAGGCAACATACAAACACACACACACACACACACAAAAGTCAGGAAACACAGATGCTGGAGACAATGTGGAGAAACAGGAACACTTTTACACTGTTGGTGGGAGTGTAAATTAGTTCAACTACTGTGGAAGACAGTGTGGCAGTTCCTCAAGGATCTAGAACCAGAAATACCATTTGACCCAACAATACCATTACTGGGTATATACCCAAAGGATTATAAATCATTCTACTATAAAGACACATGCACACGTATGTTTATTGCAGCACTGTTCACAATAGCAAAGACTTGGAACCAACCCAAATGCCCATCAATGATAGACTGGATAAAGAAAATGTGGCACATATACACCATGGAATATTATGCAGCTATAAAAAAGGATGAGTTCATGTCCTTTGCAGGCACAAGTATGAAGCTGGAAACCATCAGTCTCAGCAAACTAACAAAGGAACAAAAAACCAACCACCACATGTTCTCACTCATAACTTGAGGTGAACAATGAGAACACATGGACACAGGGAGGGGAACATCACACACCAGGCCTGTCAAGGGGTGGGGGTCTAGGGGAGGGATAGCATTAGGAGAAATACCTAATGTAGGTGATGGGTTGGTGGGTGCAGCAAACCACCATGGCACATGTATACCTATCTAACAAACCTGCACATTCTGCACATGTATCCCAGAATTTAAAGTATAATAAAAGTCAGATTTCTCCAAAAGGTGAAAACTCAGACCAAAAAAAAAAAAAACTTCCCCAAAGCCCAGAATAGAATAAAACTAGAAAGCTCCTCGATTATGATATTAGTTCTAGAATAGTCCCCACTCCACTCCCAATTCAGTGCTCAGAAGTAGAAGACAGATAATTCAAATTGGATTAAAGGCATAACACAGATCCTTGTTGTACATAAATCAAATCCTCAAGGGAACACAAAGTATTACCATCTTATTCACAAAGTTTCAAGCCTAAAGGAAGAAGTTAGTCCAGATTAGGGCATCCTAATCCTTCCAGTTCTATTATCATATAAAAACAACTTAAAATACTTGCAAGAAATATTACATCTATCCATAAAAAGGGAGTTAACAAAAGATACCATGATCTTAAAAATACTTTATGACAAAACGCTACCTTTGAGGGAGTACCCTGTCACCTGCATGTAGCAAGTTGGTATTACAATGAACATTCTAACAGTCCAAACCAAAAGAGCTTTTAAAATCACTCTAAAACGTTCGTTACTAAAAACCAAGGCAACCTAGGAAAATGTTTTTAAAGAATATTTAATGATATAGGACAATTTTTACACTATTACTATAATCTCAATTTTATTTATATACACAGAAAACAAGATAAAGTATATAAAACTGTGAATGTAATGGCTCTCTTAAAGAGTGTATTTATGCATTATTTTTATGAAGCAGAGACCAAGTAAAATGAGATGCACATGAAGATCAGTAAGAATCAACTGTTTCCTTACCTCTTCCAAATTATTCTTTTCAACCAATTTCCATCTCAGTCGAGCTTTTAAGCTTTTCAATGTCTTCTTAATGGACAGCAAGTGATCTACACTGGGACTCTTATTTAAATATTCAATAAGCTGCTTTTTAAACTAAGTAAACAAAAGTTATGTATTTTCAAACACATAAGAAAAATATTGAACAGTGATCATTTATTATTTATCTGTTAAGATTCAACTAGTATTTACTGAGTTCAGGTTGAGATACTAAGAAAATCTTTATTTTTCAACAAGATAATTCAATAGATTTCCTTTTATCCATGTTTCTATTTAGAAGAATATCAGTTCCAGCACTCAAAGTAGCAAAGACAAAAGTAGTATTTCAAACTGAGACATACAATAAAACACACATTGTTAGTATGGATGAAAAAGGAATTTCTAGTGAGGATGTAAACTGAAATCATCTTTCCCAAAAGTGGTTTGAAAATATGTATCAAGTTTTAATAATGTCCATTCCTTTTAACTCAGTAATTATAGAATTTAGAAATCTGAGAAATAAAAACAAAACAAAATTATGCACAAACATATGTACAGTGTTATTTATGGTAGAAAAAATTGGAAGTAACCTTAATGTCCAACACACATGAAAGGTTAATGGTTAATGTTGCTGTACATCTACATAGGGATGAGGATTTTGTCACTCAAGACGACAGTATAGAAAAATCATTAATCATATAGAAAAATGTTCATAATATACCATTACATGAAGAAAGTATGCTTGAAATAACTTACAAAACAATGTGATGCATATATATATATGCTCACAAACATATAGATGCACATCCAGTAACTACTCTAAAATTATCTCTTAGGCTAAGGGAATTATAAGCAATGTTTTATTTCTTATCTTTCTGTATATAGCAAATTATCTACAGTAGATGTGTATAGACAGAAAGAAAATGATGTTAATGGTTGTGGTTCTCATAGACATAAGAAAATAAAAGATTTAAAATAATTTAAAAATTTGATATATTTATATCATCAAAAATCACCATTTCCAGTTGATAGTGAATTCTAGTAATAATAGATAATTTACTGACACTGAGTATTAACAAGAGAAAAATTTAAGTGTTAAAAAGTTCAAAGCATCAATTTATAAGATCAATAAGAGAAAGCATAATCAAACCTCAATACTGTCCTTGTACTTAGCTTGTACTGTGGCAATGAGCCTTTCCTCTGAACAAATCTTTTGCAGTACTTGACTATATGTATTTAAAATTATCTCCTTGTCTGCATCACCTTGATCCTAAAGGAAATCACACACATAGAATTATACACAAAGGAATATCCAAAAGAGCTAAAGTCTCCAATAACAATAGATAAACTTCAAAATTATGCCTTTAACGGATTTCTGTAATGATTTCAAAACAGTTCTTAAACACGAATGTTTTCCTAGACAGAAGAAAGACAGATATCAAAGATGTTCATATGGAGGCCAGGCAACATAGTGAGACCTAGTCCCTAAAAAATATTTTTTTAATTAACTGAGCACAGTGGTATTCACCTGTAGTCCTAGCTACAAGGGAGGCTGAGGCAGGGAGATTGAGGAGTTCAAGGCTGCAGTGAGCTAGGATCACATCAATGCACTCCAGCCTGGGCGACAGAGCAAGACACTGTCTCTCTAAAAAAACCAAAGCCATTCATATGGGAAACTTTACCCCATTACACCATTATTCCCAAAGCTGTGTGGAGTAAGGGCATTAATGGAAATCAGGGATACTAATATGCTAAATATAAGAACTATAAACAACATATAGACCTTCAACACCTTACTTTTAGAAATCGCCTGTTAACAACTACTTCTAAAACCAACTCTGACAAAACTATCTAAATCAGGACTATTTAACAATATAAAACTTCTTAATGTATTTTCAATGCCAATATGAATAAAATTATAAAAAGTAAAAAAAAAGAAAAAACAAGAAAATGAGAAGCCCAACCACTGAAACACTGGAAAGCAGCCTGAATAACTGGGAAAGAGTCCCAGTGAGCAATAAATAAAATTACAAAACACCCTTTGGAGTAGCTACACTAATTTTTACCTTGACACGGTAACAAAGAATATACACAATGGTGAAAGAAAGAGGATGACGAATCCATCTTGTGTGTCAACTTTCAGATCTCTCTCAGATTTTAAGTTTTCACAAACTCTAAAGAGTCTCTTCTTATAGTCATTGGGTATGACAGATTCAAGAATCAAATGATTTAGACAGATTGTTCACTCAAATTAAGAGCGGTTTTCTTAGAATTAAACAGATTTTTTATGTGAAATGTCCTATTAAAACAAAAACGTCACCTAAGAATAAAACTTTGCATTGTGTTTGGATTAGAACTTGACATGGTTACTCTTTCAAACAAGCCTATTAGAAGAAAGCTAAGATCAGTCTTAATACCTTCTAACTAGCAAGAAAAACTCTCTTATTGGTTAATACTTTCTAACCATGAAAGGAAACCACACTGCTTCAAAGGCGGCAATAATAAAGAATATCGATACTCACAACCAGAGCTATCTCCAGCTCTTTGCAGACACTTGACTCAGTCTTCTCTAGGATTTCATCAATATTATCAACTGTGTCTTCAGAAATCAGTGGTTCTTCCATAGATAGGTCAAAAACCTCATTTGCAAAAATAAACACATGAAACATCTCATCTAATTCAATCAGCATGCATTATGCCTTAATACCTGAAGCAGAGTATTAAGCTATACCCTGGACAATGTAAAAGAAATAAGAATGCATAAAAAAAAGTGCCTACCCTCATAAAATTTATGCACTGAAAGGAAAAAGGTACATATGCATAGCAAACCGTAAGAAAATAAATGGTTAAGAGAGGGAAGAGGACAATCCTCAGGAAAAGTTGAGAAAAAGGAGGAACAAGACTGATACGATTTTTTTGAGGCTAATAAAAGGAGCAATCTGACTAAAAGCTAATAAAGAACCTTGACTGGTAAGGTGGCAAGTTTAAATCTGATACATAGTAGGTAGACGATGTCAGCTCTTGAACAAAGCATGTGATTTTTAAAATATATATTCCCTGGTTTATGCTACAAACACAACAGGGCAGGAGCTTTTATTACCTTTAAGGTTCTTTGGAACCATGCTACCAGACGCTGCAGAGAAGCGTCTGTTTCGCTTCTAACATTGGTGAACTCCTCTCTTTTATCACACTTCCAGTCATAAAATTTTTTAAGTATTTCATCAGAATTTGCTCCTTCTTTGGCTTCTCCATACACTGCTTCTAAAGAGACTGACAAATCCTGCAGAGAGATACACTTCTGTTTATTAAAGTTTATTAACTCATTCAGGATTCAAGCACTGTGTTAGGATCTAAGGCGCAGAAAAGCAGTATGCTGAATCCCCATTCTTGAGAATTTCATAAATACAACTTAGAATCATCAGACAGAGATGAAAACAAAAACCTACTTAGAAGGTGGTTTATTTGGACCATAACAGTAAAGTTTATTAAGTGAATTAGTTACAAATAGAAAGCTTTATATCCTCACGGTTTTTAATTAAGTGGAAATTACCCTATTTTCCTAACTTTTTTGTATAAATTTATTGGGTAAAAGAGTAATTTTGTTACATGGATATATTGTGTAGTGGTAGAGTCTGGGCTTTAGTGTATCTATCATCCAAATGTACACTGAACCGATTAACTTCTCAACATCCACCACCCTCTACCCCTACCACCCTTCTGAGTCCCCCTTGTCTATCATAAGAATCACTACTGTTTGTCCTGCCATGAAAGTTTCTAAGACCTATTGCTAAAAAAAAAATAAACTACATGCCAAAATATACAAATAATTCTAATTAAGTAAAGACATTAAACACATATATGGACAATCATGCATCATTTAACGACACAAATATCTTCTAAGAAATGCAACGTGAGGCAATTTCATCATTATGCAAACATCATGGAGTGTACTGATGCAAACCTAGATGATACAGTTTACGATACAACCAAACTACATTCTATAGCCTACTGCTCCTAGATACAGCCTGTTACTGTACTGAATAATGTAAGCAACTGTAACAACAATTGCCTATCTAAACATAGAAAAGGTACAGTAAAAATAAGTACTATAATTTTATGGCACCACCACCATATATGCAGTCCATCATTGACCAAACCATGCAGCACCTGACTGCACTTAAAGGTATTTTCTAAATGAATTGGCTGGCTGCGTTTGTTGGGGCAGGTGGGCAAAAAAAAAACTAATAATGATGAAATAAAAGCAAATAAACAAATAAATAACAATAATAAATACATTTTTTTAATGTAATAAAGAATTGGAGGGGGGGCACCCAAGATGGCCGAATACAAACAGCTCCAGCCTCCAGCTCCCAGAGTGAGCGAAACAGAAGACGGGTGATTTCTGCAATTTCAACTGAGGTACCAGGTTCATCTCACTGGGGCGTGTCGGTGCTGGTCAGTGGGTGTAGCCCAATCAGCAAGAGCTGAAGCAGGGCAAGGCACTGCCTCACCTGGGAAGCGCAAGAGGGAAGGGAATTCCTTTTCCTAGCCAAGGGAAACTCAGACACACAACACCTGGAAAATTGGGTAACTCCCACCCTAATACTGTGCTTTACCAAGGGCCTTAGAAAACGGCACACCAGGAGATTATATCCCACATCTGGCCAGGAGGGTCCACGCCCACGGAGCCTCCCTCATTGCTAGCACAGCAGTCTGAGATCTAACTGCAAGGCAGCAGCGAGGCTGAGGGAGGGGCGCCCGCCATTGCTGAGGCTTCAGTAGGTAAACAAAGCCTCTGGGAAGTGCGAATTGGGTGGAGCCCACCACAGCTCAAGGAGGTCTGCCGGCCTCTGTAGACTCTACCTCTGGGGATAGGGCATAGCTAAATAAAAAGCACCAGAAACCTTGGCAGATGTAAATGTCCCTGTCTGACAGCTTTGAAGAGACCAGTGGTTCTCCCAGCACGGAGGTTGAGATCTGAGAATGGACAGACTGCCTGCTCAAGTGGGTCCCTGACTCCTGTGTAGCCTAACTGGGAGACATCCCCCACTACATGCAGACTGACACCTCACACCTCACGCGGCTGGGTACACCTCTGAGACAAAGATTCCAGAGCAAGAACCAGACAGCAACACTTGCTGTTCAGCAATATTCTATCTTCTGCTCCGCTGCTGATACCCAGGCAAACAGGGTCTGGAGTGGACCTCAAGAAAACTCCAACAGACCTGCAGCTGAGGGTCATGAGGGTTAGAATGAAAACTAACAAACAGAAAGGACACCCACACCAAAACCCCATCAGTACGTCACTAACATCAAAGACCAAAGGCAGATAAAATCACAAAGATGGGGAGAGCAATGCAGAAAAGCTGGAAATTCAAAAAATCAGAGCACATCTCCCCCTCCAAAGGAACACAGCTCCTCACCAGCAATGGAACAAAGTTGAACAGAGAATGACTTTGACGAGTTGAGAGAAGAAGGCTTTAGTCGATCGAACTTCTTAGAGCTAAAGGAGGAACTACATACCCAGTGCAAAGAAACTAAAATCCTTGAAAAAAGAATGGAAGAATGGATAACTAGAATAATCAATGCAGAGAGGTCCATAAACGAACTCATAGAGATGAAAATCATGACACGAGAACTATGTGACAAGTGCACAAGCTTCAGTAACTGACTCAATCAACCGGAAGAAAGAGTATCAGTGATTGAAGATCAAATGAATGAAATCAAGTGAGAAGTTTAGAGAAAAAAGAGTGAAAAGAAACGAACAAAGCCTCCAAGAAATATGGGATTATGTGAAAAGACAAAATTTACATCTGATTGGTGTGCCTGAAAGTGATGGGGAAATTGAAACCAACTTGGAAAACGCTCTGCAGGATATTATCCAGGAGAACTTCCCCAGTGTAGCAAGGCAGGCCAACATTCAAATTCAGGAAATACAGAGAATGCCACAAAGATACTCCTCGAGAAGAGCAACTCCAAGACACATAATTGTCAGATTCACCAAGTTGAAATGAAGGAAAAAATGTTAAGGGCAGACACAGAAAGGTCGGGTTACACACAAAGGAAAGCCCATCAGACTAACAGTAGATCTCTCGGAAGAAACTCTACAAGCCAGAAGAGAGTGGGGGCTAATATTCAACATTCTTAAAGAAAAGTATTTTCAACCCAGAATTTCATATCCAGCCAAACTAAGTTTCACACGTGAGGAGAAATAAAATCCTTTACAGATAAGCAAATGCTTAGAGATTTTGTCACCACCAGGCCTGCCCTACAAGAGATCCTGAAGGAAGCAATAAACATGGAAAGGAACAACTGGTACCAGCCATTGCAAAAACATGTCAAAATGTAAAGTCCATTGATGCTAGGAAGAAACTGCATCAACTAACGAGCAAAATAACCAGTTAATATCATAATGACAGGATCAAGTTCACACATAACAATATTAACCTTAAATGTACATGGACTATATGGTCCAACTAAAAGACACAGACTGGAAAATTGGATAAAGAGTCAAGACCCATCAGTTTGCCATATTCAGGAGATCCATCTCACATGCAGAGACACATAGGCTCAAAATAAAGGGATGGAGGAAGATCTACCAAGCTAATGGAAAACAAAAAAAGGCAGGGGTTGCAATCCTAGTCTCTGATAAAACAGACTTTAAACCAACAAAGATCAAAAGAGACAAAGAAGGCCATTACATAATGGTAAAGGGATCAATTCAACAAGAAGAGCTAACTATCCTAAGTATCTATGCACCTAATACAGGAGCACCCAGATTCATAAAGCAAGTCCTTAGAGACTTACAAAGAGACTTAGACTCCCATACAATAATAATGGGAGACTTTAACACCCCACTGTCGACATTAGACAGATCAACGAGACAGAAAGTTAACAAGGATATCCAGGAATTGAACTCAACTCTGCACCAAGCGGACCTAATAGACATCTACAGAACCCTCCACCCCAAATCAACAGAATATACATTCTTCTCAGCACCACACTGCACTTATTCCAAAATTGACCACATAAGTTGGAAGTAAAGCACTCCTCAGCAAATGTAAAAGAACAGAAATTATAACAAACTGTCTCTCAGACCACAGTGCAATCAAACTAGAACTCAGGACTAAGAAACTCAATCAAAACCACTCAACTACATGGAAACTGAAAAATCTGCTCCTGAATGACTACTGGGTACATAACAAAATGAAGGCAGAAATAAAGATGTTCTTTGAAACCAATGAGAACGAAGACACAATGTACCAGAATCTCGGGGACACATTTAAAGCACTGTGTAGAGGGAAATTTATAGCACTAAATGCCCACAAGAGAAAGCAGGAAAGATCTAAAATTGACACCCTAACATCACAATTAAAAGAACTAGAGAAACAAGAGCAAACACATTCAAAAGCTAGCAGAAGGCAAGAAATAACTAAGATCAGAGCAGAACTGAAGGAGATGGAGACACAAAAAACCTCCAAAAAATCAGTGAATCCAGGAGCTGGTTTTTTGAAAAGATCAACAAAATTGATAGACCACTAGCAAGACTAATAAAGAAGAAAAGAAGGAAGAATCAAATAGACGCAATAAAAAATGATAAAACGGATATCACCACCGACCCCACAGAAATACAAACTACCATCAGAGAATACTATAAACACCTCTACACAAATAAACTAGAAAACCTAGAATAAATGGATAAATTCCTGGACACATACACCCTCCTAAGACTAAACCAGGAAGAAGTTGAATCCCTGAATAGACCAATAGCAGGCTCTGAAATTGAGCAATAATTAACAGCCTACCAACCAAAAAAAGGTCCAGGACCAGACGGATTCACAGCCGAACTTGACCACAGGTACGAGGAGGCTCTGGTACCACTCATTCTGAAACTATTCCAATCAACAGAAAAAGAGGGAATCCTTCCTAATTCATTTTATGAGGCCAACATCATCCTGATACCAAAGCCTGACAGAGACACAACAAAAAAAGAGAATTTTAGACCAATATCCCTGATGAACATTGATGCAAAAATCCTTAATAAAATACTGGCAAACTCCATTCAGCAGCACATCAAAAAGCTTATCCACCATGATCAAGTGGGCTTCATTCCTGTGATGCAAGGCTGGTTCAACATACGCAAATCAATAAAAGTAATCCAGCATATAAACAGAACAAAAGACAAAAAACACATGATTATCTCAATAGATGCAGAAAAAGCCTTTGAAAAAATTCGACAGTCCTTCATGCTAAAAACTCTCAATAAATTCAGTATTGATGGAACGTATCTCAAAATAATAAGAGCTATTTATGACAAACCCACAGCCAATACCATACTGAATGGGCAAAAACTGGAAGCATTCCCTTTGAAAACTGGCACAAGACAGGGATGCCCTCTCTCACCACTCCTATTCAACATAGTGTTGGAGGTTCTGGCTAGGGCAATCAGGCAAGAGAAAGAAATAAAGGGTATTCAGTTAGGAAAAGAAGTCAAATTGTCCCTGTTTGCAGATGACATGATTGTATATTTAGGAAACCCCATTGTCTCAGCCCAAAATCTCCTTAAGTTAATAAGCAACTTCAGCAAAGTCTCAGGATACAAAATCAATGTGCAAAAATCACAAGCATTCTTATATACCAGTAACAGACAGAGAGCCAAATCATGAATGAACTCCCATTCACAACTGCTTCAAACAGAATAAAATACCCAGGAATCCAACTTACAAGGGATGTAAAGGACCTCTTCAAGGCGAACTACAAACCACTGCTCAGTGAAATAAAAGCAGACACAAACAAATGGAAAAACATACCATGCTCATGGATAGGAAGAATCAATATCATGAAAATGGCCATAATGCCCAAGGTAATTTATAGATTCAATGCCTCCCCATCAAGCTACAATGACTTTCTTCACAGAATTGGAAAAAAATACTTTAAAGTTCATATGGAACCAAAAAAAGAGACCGCATTGCCAAGACAATCCTAAGCCAAAAGAACAAAGCTGGAGGCATCATGCTACCTGACTCTAAACTATACTACAAGACTACAGTAACCAAAACAGCATGCTACTGGTACCAAAAGAGAGATACAGACCAATGGAACAGAATAGAGCCCTCAGAAATAATACCACACATCTACAGCCATCTGATCTTGACAAACCTGACAAAAACAAGAAATGGGGAAAGGATTTCCTATTTAATAAATGGTGCTGGGAAAATTGGCTAGCCATAAGTAGAAAGCTGAAACTGGATCCTTTCCTTACCTCTTATACGAAAATTAATTCAAGATAGATTACAGACTTAAATGTTAGACCTAAAACCATAAAAACCCTAGAAGAAAACCTAGGTAATACCATTCAGGACATAGGCATGGGCAAGGACTTCATGACTAAAACACCAAAAGCAATGGCAACAAAAGTCAAAATTGACAAATGGGATCTAATTAAACTAAAGAGCTTCTGCACAGCAAAAGAAACTACCATCAGAGTGAACAGGCAACCCACAGAATGGGAGAAAATGTTTGCAATCTACTCATCTGACAAAGGGCTAATATCCAGAACCTATAAAGAACTCAATCAAATTTACAAGAATATAACAAATGACCCCATCAAAAAGTGGGCAAAGGATATGAACAGACACTTCTCAAAAGAAGACATTTATACAGCCAACAGACACATGAAAAAATGCTCATCATCACTCGCCATCAGAGAAATGCAAATCAAAACCACGAGATACCATCTCACACCAGTTAGAATGGCAATCATTAAAAAGTCAGGAAACAACAGGTGCTGGAGAGGATGTGGAGAAATAGGAACACTTTTACACTGTTGGTGGGACTGTAAACTAGTTCAACCATTGTGGAAAACAGTGTGGTGATTCCTCAAGGATCTAGAACTAGAAATACCATTTGACCCAGCCATCCCATTACTGGGTATATACCCAAAGGAATATAAATCATGCTGCTATAAAGACACATGCACACGTATATTTATTGCGGCACTGTTCACAATAGCAAAGACTTGGAATCAACCCAAATGTCCATCAGTGACAGACTGGATTAAGAAAATGTGGCACATATATACCACGGAATACTAGGCAGCCACAAAAAAGGATGAGTTCGTGTCTTTTGTAGGGACATGGATGCAGCTGGAAACCACCATTCTCAGCAAACTATCATAAGAACAGAAAACCAGATACCTCATGTTCTCACACATAGGTGGGAATTGAACAATGAGATCACTTGGACACAGGAAGGGGAACATCACACACCAGGGCCTATTGGGGGGAGGGGGGAGGGGGGAGGGGGTGGGATAGCATTAGAAGATATACCTAATGTAAATGACAAGTTAATGGGTGCAGCACACCAACATGGCACATGTACACATATGTAACTAATGGGTGCAGCACACCAACATGGCACATGTACACACATGTAACAAACCTGCACATTGTGCACATGTACCCTAGAACTTAAAGTATAATCAAAAAAGAAAAAAGAAAAAAAAAAACACAGACCAAATAATTTTTTTTCCGTTTTTTTTGTTGTTGTTGTTGAGACGGAGAGTCTCCCTCTGTCACCAGGCTGGAGTGCAGTGTCATTATCTCGGCTCACTGCAACCTCTGTCTCCCAGGCTCAAGCGAATCTCCTGCCTCAGTCTCCCAAGTGGCTGGGACTACAGGTGCACACCACCACGCCCAGCTAATTTTTGTATTTTTAGTAGAGACAGAGTTTCACCATGTTGGCCAGGATGGTCTCCATCCCTTGACCTCGTGATCCACCCGCCTCAGCCTCCCAAAGTGTTGGTATTACAGGCTTGAGCCACTGCGACCAGGCCAGACCAAATAATTTTTAAAGTATTTTTTCATTTGCATGCTTATTTTTTTCTAGTTTCCTATAATGTCATATCTAGTACTGTTATAATCAGGCTGCCATAAAGAGATGAATTGCTCATGGGCACCTGGGAGTTCAGTGCTTTCTACATATAGGGTTGTCAGGCTTGCTCCAAATATCTGAAAGAATAACCTAGAACGTTGTTTTTGTTTTGCAAAGATATTGTACAGGTGCAATCCTATATTGCATTTCACTAGAATGTGGTATTTATAAAGAAACACTCAAAAAGAATTCTAAGTTTTTTTATTGCTGATATGACAAAAAGTACAATAAACAAAACAAGAAAGAAAAAAAAAAAAAAAAGAATTGGAAAAGACAAGATAGGCACAGCCTGCTAGCTCTCTCAGAAATCAAACCCTAGAAATTTTACAGAGATTTTTTAAAAAGCTTAAGAGATCTCAGAAGTTTTTAATCACAAAACTCTGAGAAATCTTAGGCAGAGGATGGTTGATGTTTAGCACTGAATTAATAAAGCCCCTACAAGTGAAAAAAGGACTGTGTCAAAGTATAGAACTACCTGTGGGAAAAGAAAACTTTCTTCATAGGCCCTTCTCTCTCCCTCATATCAGGAAGAAAAACAGCAGCACCATCAAGAGCCAACAGGTTTATGCAAGTACAGCACAAGAACACAGATGAGGCAAAAATTGATAACCAATATAGAAGAGCTGGCCAGCCCCTGACCACTCTCTTTCCTTCACTTCTCCCCTGAGTATCTGGCAGCATTTATATCTAAGGGTGATAGTACCTAGAAAGGAGCAGTAGCTGAGGTAGAGGGAATAGGGGTTTGCTGAGAAGTAAGACCACCCAAGAGAGAAGCAAAGAGGGAGTAGATAATCCCTGATTGCAACATCAGAAGCTCTAGACCCTTAAAAACAACCCCAATATATTCCCTAAACCTATCTGAAGTCTTGAAAGTTGTGGTTCAGGCTTTCACTCTTCCCTAAGCCCTTCATATAACTACACAACAGTGAGGAACTAAGGTAGCTTATAGTTCCAAGGGAATATGAGATCTTGAGGAGCGGTAAGAAGAGGATAAAATGGTGTGAACAAACAAGCACTCTGAAAAGAAGTATAAAAAAACTAAGCCACCTTATAAAAATGAAGCAAAATCAGTGTCAATGGCCCAAATAACAGTAAGAACTCAAAAATAAGCATAATAAATATTCTCAACAAAAGAAAGAATATTGGAAACACAAAGCCAAGTACTTACAAATAATAACCAACTGAAGATATTAAATATAAAAGAAATAATCTTTAACATACAAAACACAATGGATTGGCTAAATGGCAGAAGGGATACAGCTAGAGGATCAATTCATTAGCTACATGGTTAAGCCAAGGATCCCTCCAAAAAGACACCAACAAGATAAAAAGATTTTATTTATTTATTTAGTTTAACCCACCTCCTACATAAGATAAAAAGATTTTAAACAATAGATTAGCCGTTAAAATATGTAGAGAACAGAAACAGAAGCTTAAATATCTATCTAACAGAAGTCTCAGAATAAGAGAAAAATTTAATGGGGGAGGGCAGTATCTTAAAAAATAATTATCAAATATTACCTACAATCAAAGAAATACATAAAACCTCAGACTGAACTGGCTCAGATTCAATCAAAACATAAACATATTCTGATGCAACTTAAGAACAAAGTCAAGAGAAAAATTTAAAACTTCCAGAAGGAAAAAAGATCACAGAAGAACAAAGATTAGACTGATATCAACAATTACGGAAATAAGAAGGCTGGGCACTTTGGCTCATGCCTGTAATCCCAGCACTTTGGGAGGCCAAGGCACGTGGATCACTCAAGGTCAGAAGTTCGAAACCAGCCCGGCCAACATGGTGAAACCCTGTCTCTATTAAAAATACAAAATTAGCCGTGCACAGTGGCACTTGCCTGTAGTACTAGCTATTTGGGAGGCTGAGGCATGAGAATTGCGTGAACCCAGGAGCCAGAGGTTGCAGTGAGCTGAGTTGGTACCACTGCACTCCAGCCTGGGTGAAAGAGCAAGATTCTGTCTCAAATAAATACAGAAATAAAATTATAGAAATGAGACAACAGATGATTATTGTCAAAAGTCTAAAGGAAACATGGCCTTTGAACTTGCTATTTTATAGTCAGCTAAACAACTATTTGTATTTGAGATTGAAATGAGATATCCTAAAACATCAAATAACTTGCAAAACCAAATACGCAAAGATTTCTTTGAAAGCACTCTTAGAGAAAATATTCCAATATACAGAGAAAGCCAAGAGATAAATGACTTATGAAATAAGAACAGAAAAATAATTCTAAAGTCTATTTAACTGAGCTATCACACACAATATCTATAACAGACTGTGACTAAAGACAATTGTGGTTGGTTCGCTGGTTGGTTTGGGGAAGGAGGCAGAGAAAGAGAGGAAAGACACCAAAGGCAGATAAGAATGTTCTAAAGTATTAGAAGTGTGGCCGGGCATAGTGGCTCATGCTTGTAATCCCAACACTCTGGGAGGCTGAGGTGGGTGGATGACTTGAGGTCAGAAGTTCAAGACCAGCCTGGCCAACATGGTGAAACCCCATCTCTATTAAAAACACAAAAATTAGCCAGGCATGGTGGTACATGCCTGTAATCCTAGCTACTTATGAGGCTGAGGAAGGAGAATCACTTGAACCCAGGAGGCAGAGGTTGCAGTGAACCAAGATTGTGCCACTGCACTCCAGCCTGGGCAACAGAGTGAGACTCCATCTCAAAAAAAAAAAAAAAAGTATTAGAGGTGTAAGTTAGAAAAGGAGAGAAGAAGAAACCATGATAAACAGAAATAAGTTCTAATAAAACAGTAATTATAAATACATAAATTAAGTTACCAAAAAAAAGATATACATTGGGTGCTTTCAAAATTAAATCCATTAGTGTGTTATCAAGAGGGCATTTCAAAACGTGAATACAAAAGGTTAAAAATAAAGGGAGAGGCCAGGCTCACACCTGTAATCTTAGCACTTTGGAGGCCAAGGTGGGTAGACTGTCTGAGCTCAGGAGTTCGACACCAACCTGGGCAACACTGTGAAACTCATCTCTACTAAAATACAAAAATTAGCCAGGCATGGTGGTGCGTGCCTATAATCCCAACTACTTGGGAGGCTGAGGCAGGAGAATTGCTTGAACCCAGGAGGCAGAGGTTGCAGTGAGCCGAGATCAGCCACTGCACTCCAGCCTAGGTGACAGAGCAAGACTCCACCTCAACAAAAATAAAAATAAAATAAAAATAGAAAGAAAAAAAGAAAAGATGTTACAGTGTTAACCACAAAGAAAGGTGGGATAGGAACTTAAAAAGCAAATTAAAACATTTTTATTTTATTTTTAAAAATCTAAGTGAAAAAATAAGATTACATAGTAGCTAAAAAGAAAACTTTTTTTTTTTGACTTTTAGTTTAGGTTTGGAGGTACATGTGAAGGTTTGTTACATAGGTAAACACGTGTCATGAGGGGATACACATTTTTAAATACATTACAACCATGAATACCTTAACGCCCAACAATGTGGCACTGAAATACTTTGAACAAAAACCAAAAGAACAACAGGAACAAATAGGGACAAACCTATCTACTTCAGATATATGTAACAAAAATATCTCAAAGACTGATATACTGAACCAACCAAAACCTAAGCAAGTTTTAGATATATCTAAAACTCTACACCAAGAAAACTGAGAATATAATTTCTTTTTGAACTTAAGAAGGCCATCACAAAAAATCAACCATGTATTGTATGCCACAAAAGAAGTCTAAATAAAATGCTGAGGAAATCAGAAATCATGAACTTTAATTTATTTGACCTTCATTATAGAAATATCTTTCTTGGATACTTGAAAAATATAAACTATTTCTCAGCAAAATAAAGAGAAGTTCAAAGAATATTTTGGTGACCTGAGGGAATACTAGAAGTGGAGACAAGCAGATAAGGCAAAAAGTCTTCTAGCATTGAACTTTAGAAAAGAGGTTTAAAGATGATCTTAATTACAGACCCTTAACCTACATTTACTAACAGTGAGAAGAAATAAACCTTTACAGGTTAAAGTAGAAGTTGCATTGTGGAAAGGTAAATTCTTACTATATTACTGCCCTTTTATATGCAAGGCTTACTTCAACCTTCTGGGAGAACTTATACTATTTATGCAATTCCATTTAAGAAAATGTTCAAACCAGGGCTCCAGTGGTTCTTAAGCCATGTGAAGCATCATCAAAACTACATCTTCATCCAGCAGGACAGAAAGAAACAATGCCCAGATGTCCCTGAATATCTTCTTCTCCAAATTTCTAGCAAGCTTATTCCCTGCAGTCCACAACAAGATCGATATTAGCTACTGGTCAGCTTAGAACTAGAGTAACTGACCAAAGCAGTAAAAATTCAAAGATACATAAAAGGTAAGAGGACTAGAAGAGAAAAGATTAAAGAGTTATTGTTTTCAAATGTTTTCATTTGAAATGAAAACATTTGGAAACACAGAAAGCACAGACTATCAACAGACAAATGAGAACTAAAAGAGAGGTCAGCAGAGTTGCCAGCGAAACATCAGTATGTAAAAATCAACAGTGTTCTTCTATTCAATCAAAAATAGGAAATGAAAAGATAATATTCATAAAAGCAATCAAAAGCATAAATAAATAAAAGTTAAATTAAGAAAAAAGCATGAGGACTTATAGAGAAAATTTTTAAACAATATTAAAGGACAAAATAAGTTCTGAATAAGTAGAGAGAAATACTATTATTAGGTGAAATGACTTAACATTGTCATGTTCATTCAACCCAAATTAAAGTCATTGCTGAGCTGGCAAGACAGGGCTGAAGACAAGATTGCACCATATCATACAGCTACATGTACTACAGTACTCTAGCCTCTGATCACATCAGGGAGAAACTTCCCTGGTCATGGAGCCTAAAAACCCTATAGTTTAAAGATCAGAGTTGATCCCTTCTCCCCCTAACACGTGGTCCTACTACATTTTCTGCTAGAATGCAATGGATGACAGGGACCCACATACCTGCTACTGCTCCCGTCTCCATTAATTTCCCCAGTGAATACAGATGTAGCAGGCCTGGAGTCCCTAGCCATTTTACCTTGTTTGCAAGATAGATATACATATATACGTAGCCACAAAATATATTAATATAAACTTTTAATCCCATTAAAAAGAAATTAGAATTCAGAAAACAGGAAAAATGTTTACAACCATCACAGAACAATCTAAAATCTAAGGTAAATGCTAATTTCACTTCTTAAATAAACTTGCAATTTAACTATATTTAATATATCTTTAATTCCAACCTGCAATGTTTTTAAGCGTTTATTAAGAGATGACTCATCAACTTCCAGAATAAAATCTTCTACTGACATGTACAGCTTCTGCTGCATTTCATTTCTTTGGGCAATCAAAATATTCCCTTCATTCTGGAGGAAGAAAAAAAGAATAACCATCATTAATACATCGGGTCTTTTCTGCATATGACCTATTTGAATAAAAGTGATCTCCAAAATTTAACTTTATATTCTCCAAACATAGTAGCATTTAGGACAGTTCTCTCCTTAGAGCAACAAAATGACCAAAAAAAAAAAAAAAACTTTCTTTCTCTTAATTAAAAATAAAACATTTAAGTTCTACAACTCTGATCTGCTCATTTTTATTTTTCCCATTATTTCTGCAACAAGGAAATTTTTGGGGTTTTTTTAGAGAAAATTATGTAAGTTCCTACTAACTATATATGGCCTCTTTCCTATTCCCATCCCACTCTCAACTCCTTCAGCTACTCATCCTTCAAGATACACTTAAACACCAGGATAAACCTTCCAATTTGTCCAATAGGCTGTGTTTGGAAATACATATGTGAAAGATATCCAAGAACTCTACACATTTTCTTCATTATAGCACTTACCATACTGTATTAAAACTATATATTAATATATCCATCCTGTACCCAAGAAAGAAAGAAACGATCATGTCTTTTAAAAATTTGTATCTCTGGCCGGGCGCGGTGGCTCAAGCCTGTAATCCCAGCACTTTGGGAGGCCGAGACGGGCGGATCACGAGGTCAGGAGATCGAGACCATCCTGGCTAACACGGTGAAACCCCGTCTCTATTAAATACAAAAAAACTAGCCGGGCGAGGTGGCGGGCGCCTGTAGTCCCAGCTACTTGGGAGGCTGAGGCCGGAGAATGGCGTGAACCCGGGAGGCGGAGCTTGCAGTGAGCTGAGATCCGGCCACTGCACTCCAGCCTGGGTGACAGAGCGAGACTCCGTCTCAAAAAAAAAAAAAAAAAAATTTGTATCTCTATTACTTACAACAGTGTCTGGCACATACACTTAAAAGCTTGAATTTTAGGATATTTTTTCTTGCATAAGCTCAACCAGACTATTTTACAACTATAAATAAAAAAGACCTCAAGTAAAGTCTATTGCTTTCATCATTTAAAAAAAAAAACAAAAAACATGGCAATCAAGTTAAAGAACTATGCAAAATACATGAATAAAAGTTAACAGTTCTAAGCCAAATGAAGTACAATAAGGGAAATAAAATAACAATTTCATTTGAGTGGCTAGTACGATTGTATATTTAGCCAATAATCTACTCTTCCATCTATCAAGTAAACTTTCAGTCCAGAAACACAAGCAGTAGTAGAAAAAAATCTGCTTTCAAAAAAAGTCACATCTGTACTAATAGAATACTAAGTGCTAAAGTACCATCCTGAATACTTTCACTATGCTCAAACCACAAAAACAAATAAGGCAGGTTTTTTTTTCATCTTATATGAAAATACATTACGAAGTATTTTAATATCAACAGTGTGGTTTAAATAGAAAGAGAACAGACTTTGCTGTCAGATATGTCTGGGTTCAAGTTCCATATTAACATTTAGAACTAGGGTCCGGGCATGGTGGCTAACACCTGCAATCCCAGGACTTTGGGAGGCCGAGGCAGGAGAATTACTTGAGCCAAGGAGTTTAAGACCTGTCTGGACAATATGATAAAACCCTATCACTACAAAAAGTACAAAAAAATTAGTCAGGCATGGTTGGTAGTGCACGCCTGTAGTCCTAGCTACTTGAGAGGCTGAAGTGGGAGAATCACTTGTGCCCAGGAGGTTGAGGCTGCAGTGTGCTGTGATCGTGCCACTGCACTCCAGCCTGAGTGACAGAGTGAGACCATACCTCAAAAAAAAAAAAAAAAGAATAATTTTTTTTAATTAAAAAAAAAAATAGAACTAGGTAATCTTGAACAATTTCCTTACCCTTGTAAGCCTGTTTCCTCACTTATAAAATGGGAGCAAATATGCCCATTTTAAAAGTTAATGTAAGAAAATGCTTATAAACACACTGCCTGTGTTTCACAGAAATTAAAAAATTATTCTGCTGTCATCTTCTTTCTTCCATAATCAGAAGTGATCAGTTAAAATCTAACATATAAAATAACCAAAATCTAATCCCTTCTCCAAACTAAACATTCCTGGCATTTTCAAAAGCCTAGTTATCCTGCTCATACTTCTCATTCAGAGCCAGTCAGGCTGCCAACTGGTCAACCTAGGTATGATTAGGGAGTAAGATTTACAGGGTGTAATCCACAGAGACAGAAACCACAAATACTTAAGATGGAACAAGTCCAAACACAACAAGTATAGAGCTCATAGGTGCTAGGGAAAGTTATGGTGGTAGTAGGGAATGGTTTATAAGAAAAACAGGAAGTTCAGTTCAGTTCAATACAATAAACTAAAGAAAACTGCAACACGAAATAAATATACTTGCACCTAAGCTAATAAAGAACTTATGTGAAATGTTTCATTGTCATACCCCTACTCACACACACAACTACCTCCCAACAATAGGTGACTCAGACACTAATTAATAGTAAGGCAGAGTCTTATATGCATAAAACACACCACTCAGTCCAGAAAAGATCTACATTAGCATGTATGAAAGCCACTCTGGTTTACAAGCCTAATGTCCTTCAAAAGCCACTGTCTCTTATAACAACGCCATAGGTGTAGCTTCCAGGGTCCCTCAAGGGGCATGTCTAGTTGCAAGAGTCCATATCAAGTATTTGTAGTTTGTAGTTCCTCCCAGTACAGATGCAATTTGACAATCATAAGTTATATTTACCATAAATAATGTTGCCTGGTAATAGCGTTGAAATATTTTACCATATTACCAAGGGAACAAAGACAGGGAGTTAACCAAAGGTCAAGTTTTCATGCAAAAGGGGAAAAGATTTTGTTACCCCTTATGCACAATCACCAGTTGTCTATTACACCTTTCTTACAAGGCCATAAATGAAGCAAATTATTAATATGAAGATACTGTAAAAGTTAAAGATTTTATACAAACTATCATTATAATATCTGCAGTTCCTTTTCTTTTTAGAAAGATAACATTTCCTGAGTTCTAATTTGATTACACTGTGATCTGAGACACTGTTTGCTATGATTTCAGTTCTTTTGCATTTGCTGAAGAGTGTTCTACTTCCAATTATGTGGTCGATTCTAGAATAAGTGCCAAGTGGCACTGAGAAGAATGTATGTTCGGTTGATTTGGGGTAGAGAGTTCTGCAGACATCTAACAGGTCCACTTGATCCAGAACTGAGTTCAAGTCCTGAATATTCTTGTTAATTTTCTGTCTTGATCTAATACTGACAGTGGGGTGTTAAAGTCTCCCATTATTATTGTGTGGGAGTCTAAGTCTCTTTGTAGATCTCTAAGAACTTGTTTTATGAATCTGGGTGCTCCTTGGGTGCATAAATATTCACAATAGTTACCTCTTCTTGTTGAACTGTTCCCTTTACCATTATGTAATGTCCTTCTTTGTCTTTTTTTATCTTTGTTGATTTAAAGTTTGTTTTGTCAGAGACTAGGACTGCAACCCCTGCTTTCTTTTTTTTTTTTTTTTTTTGAGACGGAGTCTCGCTTTGTCGCCCAGGCTGGAGTGCAATGGCGCGATCTCGGCTCACTGCAAGCTCCGCCTCCCGGGTTCATGCCATTCTCCCGCCTCAGCCTCCGAGTAGCTGGGACTACAGGCGCCCGCCACCACGCCCGGCTAGTTTTTTGTATTTTTAGTAGAGACGGGGTTTCACCATGTTAGCCAGGATGGTCTCGATCTCCTGACCTCGTGATCCACCCGCCTCGGCCTCCCAAAGTGCTGGGATTACAGGCTTGAGCCACCGCGCCCGGCCCCCTGCTTTCTTTTGATTTCTATTTGCTTGGAAAATTTTCCTCCATCCCTTTATTTTGAGCCTGTATGTGTTTTTGTGTGGAAGATGAGTCTTCTGAATACAGCACACCTATGAGTCTTGACCACTTAGCCAATTTGCCAGTCTGTGTCTTTTAATTGGGGAATTTAGCCCATTTACATTTAAGGTTAGTATTGCTCACTCAAAACCACATAATTTCATGGAAATTGAACAACCTGCTCCTGAATGATTCCAGGGTAAATAATCAAATTAAGGCAGAAATCAAGAAGTTCTTTGAAACCAATGAGAACAAAGAGACAATCTACCAGAATCTCTAAGACATAGCTCAAGTAGTGTTGAGAGAAATTTATAGCACTAAATGCCCACATCAGAAAACTAGAAAGATCTCAAATCAACACCTTAACATCACAATTAAAAGAACTAGAAAGGCAAGAGTAAACGAACCCAAAAGCTAGCAGAAGACAAGAAATAATATCAGAGAAGAATTAAAGGAGATAGAAACACACACACACACACACACAAACCCTCCAAAAAAATCAATGAATCCAGGATTTTTTTTTTTTGAAAAAATTAACAAAATAGACCACTAGCTAGACTAATAAAGAAGGAGAGAAGAATCAAATAGACTCAATAAAAAATGTTAAAGGGGTATCACCACTAACCCCACAAAAATACCAACTACCTTCAGAGAATACTATAAACACCTCTACACAAATAAACTAGAAAATCTAGAAGAAATGAATAAATTCTTGGATGCCTACACCCTACCAAGACTAAACCAGGAAGAAGTTGAATCCCTGAATAGACCAATAACAAACTCTAAAATTGAGGCAGTAATTAACAGTCCACCAACCAAAAAAAGCCCAGGACCAGACAGATTCACAGCTGAATTCAACCAGAGATACAAAGGACAGCTGGTACCACTCCTTTTGAAACTCTTCCCAACAAGTGAAAAGGACTGACTCCTTCCTAACTCATTTTATGAAGCCAGCATTATTCTGATACCCAAACCGGTAAGAGACACAACAAAAAAAGAAAACTTCAGGCCAATATCCCTGATGAACATCGATGCAAAAATCCTCAATAAAATACTGACAAACTGAAACCAGCAGCACATCAAAAAACTTATCCACCATGATCAACTCTGCTTCATCCCTGGGATGCAATGCTGGTTCAACATATGCAAATCAATAAATGTAATCTAGCACATAAATGGAACTAATGACAAAAACCACATGACTATCTCAATAGACGCAGAAAGGGCTTTGATAATATTCAACATCGCTTCATGTTAAAAACTCTCAACAAACTAAGTATTGACAGAACATATCTCAACGTAGTAAAAGTAATTTATGACAAACCCACAACCTCAAATTGAATGAGCAAAAGCTGGAAGCATTCCCTTTGAAAACCAGTACAAGACAAGGATGCCCTCTCTCACCACTCCTATTCACCAGAGTATTGGAAGTTCTGGACAGGGCAATCAGGCAAGAGAAAGAAATAAAGGGTATTCAAATAGGAAGAGAGGAAGACAAGTTGTCTGTTTGCAGATGACATGATTTTATATTTAGAAAACCCCATCGTCTCAGCCCAAATCTTCTTGAAATGATAGGCAACTTCAGCAAAGTCTCAGGATACAAAGTAAATGTGCAAAAATCACAATCATTCCTACACACCAACAATAGGCAAGCAAAGAGCCAAACCATGAATGAACTCCCATTCACAAGTGTTACAAAAAGAATAAAATACCTAGGAATACAGCTAATAAGGGATGTGAAGGACCTCTTTAAGAAGAATTACAAACCACTGCTCAAGGAAATAAGAGAGGACACAAACAAATGGAAAAATATTCCATCCTCATGGATAGAAAAAGACTCAAGATCATGAAAATGGCCATACTGCCCAAAGTAATTTATAGAATCAATGCTATTCCCATCAAGCTACCACTGACATTCTTCAAAGAATTAGGAAAAACTATTTTAAATTTCATATGGAATCAAAGAAAGGCCTCTTATAACCAAGATAATCCTAATCAAAAGGAAGAATGCTGGAGGCATCATGCTACCTGACTTCAAACTATACTACAAGGTGACAGTAACCAAAACAGCATGCTACTGGTACCAAAACAGACATACAGACCAATGGAGCAGAATAGAAACCCCAGAAATAACACCACACATCTACAACCATCTGATCTTTGACAAACCTGACAAAAACAAGTAATTGGGAAAGCATCTCCTATTCAGTAAATGGTGCTGGGAAAACGAGACATATGCAGAAAACTGAAACTGAACCCCTTCCTTACACTTTACACAAAAATTAACTCTAGATGGATTAAAGACTGAAATGTAAAACCTAAAATATAAAAACCCTAGAAGAAAACCTAGGCAATAGCGTTCAGGACATAGGTATGGGCAAAGACTTCATGACAAAAACAACAAAAGCAATTGCAACACAAGTCAAAATTGACAAATGGGATCTAATTAAACTAAAGAGTTTCTGCACAGCAAAAGAAACTATCATCAGAGTGAACAGGCAACCTGTTCTCCTGAACAGGAGAAAATTTTTGCAATTTACCCATCTGACAAAGGTCTAATATCCAGAATCTACAAGGAACTTAAACATATTTACAGGAAAAAGACAACCCCATCAAAAAGTGAGCAAAGGATATGAACAGGCACTTCTCAAAGGAAGACATTTATGTGGCCAACAAACATATGAAAAAAAGCTGAACATCACTAATCATCAGAGAAATGCAAATCAAAACCACAAAGGGATACCACTTCATACCAGTTAGAATGGCGATCATTAAAGTCAGGAAACAATAGATGCTGGAGAGGATGTGGAGAAGTAAGAACACTTTTACACTGTTGGTGGGAATGTAAATTAGTTCAACCATTATGGAAGATGATATGGCAATTTCTCAAGGATCTAGAACCAGAAATACCATTCAACCCAGCAATCCCATTACTGGGTATACACCCAAAGGAATATAAATCATCCTGCTATAAAGATACATGCACAAGTATGTTTATTGCAGCACTATTTACAATAGCAAAGACTTGGAACCAACCCAAATGCCCATCAATAATAGACTGGATAAAGAAAATGTGTTACATATACACCATGGAATACGATGCAGCCATAAAAAGGAATGAGTTCATGTCCTCTCCAGTGACATGGATGAAGCTGGACACCATCATCTTCGGCAAACTAACACAGGAATAGAAAACCAAACACCGCATGTTTTTACTCATAAGTGGGAGTTGAACATTAAAAACACATGGACACAGAGAGGGAAGCAATACACACCAGGGCTTATTGGGGGGTGGGAGGGTGAGGGGAGGGAATTTAGAGGACAGGTCAATAAGTGCAGCAAACCACCACGGCACATGTATACCTATGTAACAAACCGGCACATTCTGCACATGTATCCTGTTATTTTTTTTTAAGAAGAAATTTTAAAAAAAAATTTCCTTATGTTCAACAGATAAAAACTATAATAGAGAAAAATTCTCAACTAACCACATATTCACAAGTTTTAATCTTCTCCTGAGCCAGATTGTATTCTGCCCATATTATCTCTAATCCATTCAAAGAAGCTGGAGTAGTAAAGCACCCTTCATCCAACACTTGTATAGCATCTGAAAGGTCATTTCCGAAACGAACACTGATGCCGACATGCCTATTTTTAAAAACAACAAAAAGAAAAAGATCAATACATTAGAAAGCTGATGTGAGAAAAAGTTACACTTTAATAGTAATGGCCTAAAAGTTATTGTTTACAGCACTGGCTTTGAAGAGGTACTTTTTAAAACTTTATATAAAATCATGTATAACTTATATTTTTCAGTCCACGTGTTTTTATGTAGACATGCATAATATAAACTTTTAATTAAAAAACATTTGCGAATATACTAATTTCATGACACAAAAAATATGAAAAAATTAAAAATTTTTTAAACTATAAAAAAGGCAACTTTGAAAGTCTGCAGAATTTGAAATGGTATCAAATGAAGCTTCAATTTTTGGTCTACAAATAATTTACAAAGTCTAAGAGAAACCCACTTACCATAGGCTAATTGATCTAAACAAGAGTTAAGTTCCTACGGTATATTTTTTAGTCACAAAAACATCACTTCTAAACAAAGACCCAAAACATTTCTAATATTAAACACTGAAATACATGTGTCCTCTAGATACATTTAAGAAAAAGCAATAAAAACAACTAAGATAGAGGGGGCGCACCCAAGATGGCCAAATAGGAACAGCTCCAGCCTCCAGCTCCCAGTGTGTGACAGAGAAGACAGGTGATTTCTGCATTTTCAACTGAGGCACCAGGTTCATCTCAATGGGGAGTACCAGACAATCGGTGCTGGTCAGCTGGTGCAGCCCGACCAGCGAGAGCTGAAGCAGGGTGAGGCATTGCCTCACCTGGGAAGCGCAAGGGGGAAGGGAATCCCTTTTCCTAGCCAAGGGAAACTGAGACACACAACACCTGGAAAATCGGGTAACTCCCACCCTAATACTGCACTTTACCAAGGGTCTTAGCAAATGGCACGCCAGGAGATTATATCCCACACCTAGCCCAGAGGGTCCCATGCCCACGGAGCCTCCTTCATTGCTAGCACAGCAGTCTGAGATCTAACTGCAAGGCAGCAGTGAGGCTGGGGGAGGGGCGCCCGCCATTGCTGAGGCTTAAGTAGGTAAACAAAGCCACCAGGAAGCTCGAACTGGGTAGAGCCCACCACAGCTCAAGGAGGCCTGCCTGCCTCTGTAGACTCCCCCTCTGGGGACAGGGCATAGCTAAACAAAAAGCAGAAGAAACCTTGGAAAAGGTAAATGTCCCTGTCTGATAGCTTTGAATAGAGCAGTGCATCTCCCAGCACAGAGGTTGAGATCTGAGAACGGACAGACTGCCTGCTTAAGAGGGTCCCTGACTCCTGAGTAGCCTAACTGGGAGACATCCCCTACTAGGTGCAGACCTACACCTCACACCTCACACAGCGGGGTTCAACCCTCAGACGAAGATTCCAGAGCAAGAACCAGACAGCAACACTCGTTGCTCAGCAATATTCTATCTTCTGCAGCCTCTGCTGCTGATACCCAGGGAAACAGGGTCTGGAGTGGACCTCAAGCAAATTCCAACAGACCTACAGCTGAGGGTCATGACTGTTAGAACGAAAACTAACAAAGAGAAAGGACACCCACACCAAAACCCCATCAGTACATCACTATCATCAAAGACCAAAGGCAGATAAAACCACAAAGATGGGGGAAAAGCAGGGCAGAAAAGCTGGAAATTCAAAAAATCAGAGCACATCTCCCCCTCCAAAGGAATGCAGCTCATCACCAGCAACGGAACAAAGCTGGATGGAGAATGACTTTGACAAGTTGAGAGAAGAAGGCTTCAGTCGATCAAACTTCTTAGAGCTAAAGGAGGAACTACGTAACCAGCGCAGGGAAACTGTAACCTTGAAAAAAGAATGGATGAATGGATAACTAGAATAATCAGTGCAGAGAAGACCTTAAAAGAACTGATAGAGATGAAAACCATAACACGAGAAAATACGTGACAAATGCACAAGCTTCAGTAACCGACTCAATCAACTAGAAGAAACAGTATCAGCGATTGAAGATCAAATAAATGAAATGAAGCGAGAAGAGACACATGGAGAAAAAAGAGTAAAAAGAAATGAACAAAGCCTCCAAGAAGTATGGGATTATGTGAAAAGACCAAATCTACGTCTGACTGGTGTGCCTGAAAGTGACAGGGAAAATGGAATCAAGTTGGAAAACACTGCAGGATATTATCCAGGAGAATTTCCCCAACCTAGTAAGGCAGGCCAACATTCAAATTCAGGAAATACAGAGAATGCCACAAAGATACTCCTCGAGAAGAGCAACTCCAAGACACATAATTGTCAGATTCACCAAAGTTGAAATGAAGAAAAAATTGTCAAGGGCAGCCAGAGAGAAAGGTCGGGTTACACACAAAGGGAAGCCCATCAGACTAACAGTAGATCTCTCGGCAGAAACTCTCCAAGCCAGAAGAGAGTGGGGGCCAATATTCAACATTCTTAAAGAAAAGTATTTTCAACCCAGAATTTCATATCCAGCCAAACTAAGTTTCACACGTGAGGAGAAATAAAATCCTTTACAGACAAGCAAATGCTTAGAGATTTTGTCACCACCAGGCCTGCCCTACAAGAGATCCTGAAGGAAGCAATAAACATGGAAAGGAACAACTGGTACCAGCCATTGCAAAAACATGTCAAAATGTAAAGTCCATTGATGCTAGGAAGAAACTGCATCAACTAACGAGCAAAATAACCAGCTAATATCACAATGACAGGATCAAGTTCACACATAACAATATTAACCTTAAATGTACATGGACTAAATGTCCCAATTAAAAGACACAGACTGGAAAATTGGATAAAGAGTCAAGACCCATCAGTTTGCTATATTCAGGAGACCCATCTCACATGCAGAGACACATAGGCTCAAAATAAAGGGATGGAGGAAGATCTACCAAGCTAATGGAAAACAAAAAAAGGCAGGGGTTGCAATCCTAGTCTCTGATAAAACAGACTTTAAACCAACAAAGATCAAAAGAGACAAAGAAGGCCATTACATAATGGTAAAGGGATCAATTCAACAAGAAGAGCTAACTATCCTAAGTATCTATGCACCCAATACAGGAGCACCCAGATTCATAAAGCAAGTCCTTAGAGACTTACAAAGAGACTTAGACTCCCATACAATAATAATGGGAGACTTTAACACCCCACTGTCGACATTAGACAGATCAACGAGACAGAAAGTTAACAAGGATATCCAGGAATTGAACTCAACTCTGCACCAAGTGGACCCAATAGACATCTACAGAACGCTCCACCCCAAATCAACAGAATATACATTCTTCTCAGCACCACACTGCACTTATTCCAAAATTGACCACATAAGTTGGAAGTAAAGCACTCCTCAGCAACTGTACAAGAACAGAAATTATAACAAACTGTCTCTCAGACCACAGTGCAATCAAACTAGAACTCAGGATTAAGAAACTCAACCAAAACCACTCAACTAACATGGAAACTGAACAACCTGCTCCTAAATGACTACTGGGTACATAACAAAATGAAGGCAGAAATAAAGATGTTCTTTGAAACCAATGAGAACAAAGATACAACGTACCAGAATCTCTGGGACACATTTAAAGCACTGTGTAGAGGGAAATTTATAGCACTAAATGCCCACAAGAGAAAGCAGGAAACATCTAAAATTGACACCCTAACATCACAATTAAAAGAACTAGAGAAACAAAAGCAAACACATTCAAAAGCTAGCAGAAGGCAAGAAATAACTAAGATCAGAGCAAAACTGAAGGAGATAGAGACATAAAAAACCCTCCAAAAAAATCAATGAATCCAGGAGCTGATCTTTTGAAAAGACCAACAAAATTGATAGACCACTAGCAAGACTAATAAAGAAGAAAAGACAGAAGAATCAAATAGACGCAATAAAAAATGATAAAGGGGGTATCACCACCGACCCCACAGAAATACAAACTACCATCAGAGAATACTATAAACACCTCTACACAAATGAACTAGAAAACCTAGAAGAAAGAGATAATTTCCTGGACACTTACACTCTCCCAAGACTAAACCAGGAAGAAGTTGAATCCCCGAATAGACCAATAGCAGGCTCTGAAATTGAGGCAATAATTAATAACCTACCAACCAAAAAAAGTCCAGGACCAGACGGATTCACAGCCGAATTCTACCAGAGGTACAAACAGGAGCTGGTACCATTCCTTCTGAAACTATTCCAATCAACAGAAAAAGAGGGAATCCTCCCTAACTCATTCTACGAGGCCAACATCATCCTGATACCAAAGCCTGACAGAGATACAACAAAAAAAGAGAATTTTAGACCAATATCCCTGATGAACATCGATGCAAAAATCCTCAATAAAATACTGGCAAACCGAATCCAGCAGCACATCAAAAAGCTTATCCACCATGATCAAGTGGGCTTCATCCCTGGGATGCAAGGCTGATTCAACATATGCAAATCAATAAACATAATCCAGCATATAAACAGAACAAAAGACAAAAAACACATGATTATCTCAACAGATGCAGAAAAGGCCTTTGAAAGAATTCAACAGTCCTTCATGCCAAAAACTCTCAATAAATTCGGTATTGATGGAACGTATCTCAAAATAATAAGAGCTATCTATGATATACCCACAGCCAATATTATACTGAATGGGCAAAACCTGGAAGCATTCCCTTTGAAAACTGGCACAAGACAGGGATGCCCTCTCTCACCACTTCTGTTCAACATAGTGTTAGAAGTCTGGCCAGGACAATCAGGCAGGAGAAAGAAATAAAGAGTATTCAATTAGGAAAAGAGGAAGTCAAATTGTCTCTGTTTGCAGATGACATGATTGTATATTTAGAAAACCCTATTGCCTCAGCCCAAAATCTCCTTAAGCTGATAAGCAACTTCAGCAAAGTCTCAGGATACAAAATCAATGTGCAAAAATCACAAGCATTCTTATACACCAGTAACAGACAAACAGAGCCAAATCATGAATGAACTCCCATTCACAATAGCTTCAAAGAGAATAAAATACCTAGGAATCCAACTTACAAGGGATGTAAAGGACCTCTTCAAGGCGAACTACAAACCACTGCTCAGTGAAATAAAAGAGGACACAAATAAATGGAAGAACATACCATGCTCATGGATAGGAAGAATCAATATTGTGAAAATGGCCATAATGCCCAAGGTAATTTATAGATTCAATGCCATCCCCATCAAGCTACCCATGACTTTCTTCACAGAATTGGAAAAAACTGCTTTAAAGTTCATATGGAACCAAAAAAGACCCTGCATTGCCAAGACAATCCTAAGTCAAAAGAACAAAGCTGGAGGCATCACACTACCTGACTTCAAACTATACTATCAGGCTACAGTAACCAAAACAGCATGCTACTGTTACCAAAACGGAGATATAGACCAATGGAACAGAACAGAGCCCTCAGAAATAATACCCACATCTACAGCCATATTATCTTGACAAATCTGACAAAAACAAGAAATGGGGAAAGGATTCCCTATTTAACAAATGGTGCTGGGAAAATTGGCTAGCCATAAGTAGAAAGCTGAAACTGGATCCTTTCCTTACTCCTTATACGAAAAGTAATTCAAGATGGATTACAGACTTAAATGTTAGACCTAAAACCATAAAAACCCTAGAAGAAAACCGAGGTAATACCATTCAGGCCACAGGCATGGGCAAGGACTTCATGTCTAAAACACCAAAAGCAACGGCAACAAAAGCCAAAATTGACAAATGGGATCTAATTAAACTAAAGAGCTTCTGCACAGCAAAAGAAACTACCATCAGAGTGAACAGGCAACCTACGGAATGGGAGAAAATGTTTGCAATCTACTCATCTGACAAAGGGCTAATATCCAGAACCTATAAAGAACTCAATCAAATTTACAAGAAAAAAACAAACAACCCCATCAAAAAGTGGGCAAAGGATATGAACAGACACTTCTCTAAAGAAGACATTCATACAGCCAACGGACACGTGAAAAAATGCTCATCATCACTGGCCATCAGAGAAATGCAAATCAAAACCACATTGAGATACCATCTCACACCAGTTAGAATGGCAATCATTAAAAAAAATCAGGACACAACAGGTGCTGGAGAGGATGTGGAGAAATAGGAACACTTTTACACTGTTGGTGGGACTGTAAACTAGTTCAACCATTGTGGAAAACAGTGTGGTGATTCCTCAAGGATCTAGAACTAGAAACACCATTTGACCCAGCCATCCCATTACTGGGTCTATACCCAAAGGATTATAAGTCATGCTGCTATAAAGACACATGCACGTGTATGTTTATTGAGGCACTATTCACAGTAGCAAAGACTTGGAATTAACCCAAATGTCCATCAGTGACAGACTGGATTAAGAAAATGTGGCACATACACACCATGGAATACTATGCAGCCATAAAAAAGGATGAGTTCATGTCTTTTGTAGGGACATGGATGCAGCTGGAAACCATCATTCTCAGCAAACTATCACAAGAACAGAAAACCAAGTACCGCATGTTCTCACTCATAGGTGGGAACTGAACAATGAGATCACTTGGACACAGGAAGGGGAGCATCACACACAGGGTCCTATTGTGGGGAGGGGGGAGGGAGAGAATTAGGAGATATACCTAATGTAAATGACGAGTTAATGGGTGCAGCACACCAACATGGCACATGTATACATCTGTAACAAACCTGCACGTTGTGCACATGTACCCTAGAACTTAAAGTATAATAAAAAATAAAAATAAAAAATAATAAAAAAAATAAAAAGCTAAGATAATTATTTACCCAAACTTTGGTGAATGAGTGGGTGACTGTAGGGTTAAATCAAGGAATAAATGTTTGCAAAGCGAAAATTGTAAGAAGCACCCCCTACCACCAGAGGTTCAAAAACAAACAATAACAAATACAGTGGGCTCACTGAATGCTTTCATGCCGCATTGTTTATTGCAAAGGCATCTGTATGATTCTTGCATACTTTACCAATTTTTATTTTATGATAATTTGTATATATTCATTCACTCATTCATTTTCCAACCTGCTTACTCCAATCCAGGGGTCATAGGTGGCCACAACTATCTCAGCAGCTCAGAGCGTTAAGATGGGAGCCAAACCTGGACATGACACCATTGCACTGCAGGACACACTCACGCTCATCCACACTCACTCATACTGGGACAATACAGACACACCAATTCACCTAAGTGGGATGTGAGAGAAAACCACAGTATTCCAAGAAAACCACCCAAATATGGAGAGAATGTGCAAATTCCACACAGACAGTGGGGCTCCAGCTAGAAATTGATTTTCTTCTTCAATGTTATAATGAAATAATGTTGAATGAAAACACGTTATTCAAGGACGGGGTATACTCCTGAAAATAACCCCAAGCAAAATAACTGGATATGGCAGTTTCCCATCAAACTATCACTTAAAACTATGTTGCTGTTTTTTCAATTTCAGTCTCAGTTATGACCTTAGAACACTATAGCTCCAAGCAGTGACAACAGAAAACTGACAAAAACAGTATAAAGTTCATCTCAGAAATAACTATCTTTAATTTCTCTCCTTGAAGTCATAAAAATACAAAGGTTAAATTTTAAAGCAAAAATGGCAGGCATACAATTTAAATAAACAAAGAACCACTGATTAACAATTAGTTTAAAATATCCTTCTGAAAAATATGCTTTTTACCTCATTTCTTTCAGTATTTCCATCTTAGCTGCCAGATTTTTCATTCTGGTATCTATACAGGTCTTCAGAGTGCTTTCTAAGTGATTAGTCAAATCCACAGCAGCTGCTTTCTCTTGCTGAAACAAAGAATAAGCACATCCTAGTGTGACCCAAATAGGAAACTGTATTTCTGCTATAATTTAAATAATTTTTGGCTGGACATAGTGGCTCACGCCTGTAATTCCAACACTTTGGGAGGCCAGGGAGGGCAGATGGCTTGAGCTCAAAAGTTTGAGACCAGCCTGCAACACAACAAAACCCCATCTCTACAAAAAAATACATGGGTGTGGTGGTGCGTGCCTGTAGTCTTAGCTACTTAGGAGGCTAAGGTGAGAGGATGGCCAGAGCTAGGGAGGCAGAGGTTGCAGTGAGTCGAGATTGTGCCACAGCACTCTAGCCTAGGCAACAAAGTCAGATTCTGTCTCAAAAAAAAAAAAAAAAAAAAAAAAAGTTTCCAAATTTGAATAAAATAGAATCCAGCTGCTGATTTTTATTTCAAATTAATATTTATTTTTAACTGCTTCAATTAAATAAAGAATGAAGGCTTTAATGATTCTAAGCAAACTATATATTATCACTCTTGGCATAGCATTTCGGAATTTATTCATTCATCTTTTTTTGGTGCTATGTCTTTTTTTAAATTGTGGTAAAATATATGTAACATAAAATTTATCATTTTAACCATTTTAAAATGTATAGTTCTGTTACATTAGGTACATTCATATTGTTGTGTAATCATCAGCACCATCCATCTCCAGAACTTTTTCATCTTTCCTAATTATAACTCTGTATCTATCAAACACTACTCCCTATCTCCCTTCCCCCAAGACCCTGGAAACCACCATTCAACTTTGGGTCCCTACCGATTTGACTGCTCTAGGAACTTCGAATAAAAATACTATACGCAAATATGCCTGTATTAATGTCAAGCAACAACTCCCTTTGGCACAGGGAGTATTTTCTAAGCAATAAAGAGAGACATTTCATAAAGATAAATGGGTCAATTCACCAAAAAGATCCAACAATTCTAAATGTATACTTGCATAATAACAGAGCTTTTTTAAAAAATCACAAAATCTGATAGAACAAAAGGGAATAAAACAGACAAAACTACAATAATATTTAGATTTCAATACTTCTCTCTCAGTAGTTGATTGAACAAGTAGAGAGAGAATCTGTCAGGGTCTTTCCCAGGCAAGCAAAAGCTAAGGGAATTCATCAGCACTAGACCATCTCCACAAGAGATACTTAAGGGAGGACAATACCTGGAAGTGAAAAGGATGACAATCTGTGATCATAAAAACACATGAAAGTACAAAACCCGGCCGGGCATGGTGGCTCACACTTTTTATTAATTTACTTTTTATTAAGTCTTAATTCTCATTGTCTTCATGTTGAGTAGGCTGAGGAGGAAGAGCATGGGTTGCTCTTGTCTCACAGGTGACAGAGATGGAACAGGTGGAGGGATAAATAAGTTCAATAATTTTAACTTATTTTAAAATTAAATAAGTTAAAATTATTTATTAAAATTTTGTAAGTTGAAATTATTTAATTTATTTAATTTTAAATTAATATTAACTTAAAATTATTTAACTTATTTAAAAATAAGTTAAAATTAAAATTATTTTAAAATAAATTAAAATTTTTACTTTTTTTTTTTTCAGTAAGTTATACAAGGTATACAAGCAGGCACACCTTGTGTAACTTATTGAGAAAAATCTGTTAGTAAGTGGACCTATGCAGTTCAAACCTGTGTTGTTCAAGCATCAACTGTGTTTCTTTTCATACATTGTTGGATTCAATTTTCTAATTTTTTGGAAGGTTTTTACATATATGTTCATGACGTATATTGGTTTGTGTCTTTCTTTTTTTGTAATGCTGTTTTCTGCTTTCAGTATTAGGGTGATGCTGGCCTCATGGAATGAGTTTGGAAGTATTTCCTCTGCTTCTATTCAATGACAGAGAATTGGTATAGTTTTTTCCTTAAATGTTTGGTAGAATTTATCAGTGAACTTATATAGGCCTGACACTTTCTGTTTTGGAAGCTTATTAATGGTTGATTCAGTTTTAAAAATAGAAATAAATCTGTTCAGATTATTTTTATGTGAGTTTTGGCAGATTATGTCTTTCAAAGAATTAGTTCATTTAATCTAGGTTATCAAATTTGTGGGCCTTGAGTTGTTCATATTTTTAATTTTACATTTTTATATTTAATTTTAATGTTTTACATTGGATCTGTACTGATGCCCTCTTTCATTTCTGATACTGGCAATTTGTGTCCTCCTGTCTTTTTTTTCTTAATTAGCCCGGTTATAGTGTTACCAATTTTATTCATCTTTTCAAAGTATCAACTTTTGGTTTTGTTGATTTTTTTCCTCTTGATTTCCTGTTTTCAGATCGATTGATTTATACTTTCCTATTTTTGCATATTTAAGATTTAATTTGCTGTTCTTTTTATGTTTCCTAAGGAGCAAACTTAGATTAGTAATATTAGTTTTTTTTTTTCACTTCTGATATATATGCATTTCAATGCTGTTAATTTTTGTCAATGCACTGCCTATGCTACATTCTACAAATTTTGGTTAAGTTGTATTTTTATCTTGAAAGTATTTTTAAATTTTTCATGAGATTTCTTCTTTGACTCATGTGTTATTAGTAATGTTGTTTAATCCTTACATGTTTTGAGATTTTTTTTCAATTATCTTTCTGTTATTGATTTCATGCTTATTCTACTGTGGCCTGAAAGCAGACATTGTACGGTTTCTATTCCTTTAACTGTTAAGGTGTGTTTTATGGCCCAGAATGTGGTGGCGTATTTTGGTGAATCTTCCATATGATCTTGACAGGAATGTAGATTCTGCTGTTGTTGGATGAACTATAGTTCACCCTCGAATATGAGTTTGAACTACAAGGGTCCACTTATATGTGGATATTTTAAATAAAAGTTACATCAGTTATGCCTGCCCCTCCTGCCTCCCCTTCCACTTCTTCCATCTCTGCCATTGGTGAGATAGGAACACCAACCTCTCGTCTTCCTCCTTGTCCTCAGCCTGCTCAATGTGAAGATGATGGAGGATGAAGACCTTAATGATGATCCACTTCCATTTAATGAGTAGTAAATATATCTTCTCTTCTTTATGCTTTTCCTTGTATCTTCTTTTTTCTGGCTTACTTTACTGTGACAATACTGTATATAATACATATAATATACAGAATACTTGCTAACTGACGGCTTGTCTTATCAATAAAGCTGCTGGTCAACAGTAGGCTATTAGTAATTAGGTTTCTGTGGAATCAAAAGCTACACATAGATTTTCAAGACTGTGGGGGTTGACACCCCTAACACTTGCTTTGTTCAAGAGTCAGCTGTAGTCTGTAGATGTTAATTATCCACTGTAGACTATGGATGTTAGTTATATCTAATTTATTGGTATTGAGTTCAGATGTATCTTTACTAATTTTTCATGGTAGATCTGTCCACTTCTGATAGAGGGATGTTGACATCTCCAACTATAATACTAGATTTATTTATTTCTCCTTGCAGTTCTGTTAGTCTTTAAGTCATATATTTTGATGCTCTATTATTAGGCACATACAGAGAATGACCCCTTTATCATTGTTTAGTGTTCCTCTTTATCCCTGAAAACTTTTCTTGCTTTGAAGTCTACTCTGTGTGAAATTAGTGTAGCTCCTAGTGTTTAGTACCTATGTTAATTTGTTTCCCTTTGATTAGTGCTAGCATGGTATATTTTTCTTCATCTGTTTAATTTAATTTTATTTGTTTTTTTGAGACAGGGTCTTACTCTGTCACCCAGACTGGAGTGCAGAGGTACAATCATGGCACATTGCAACCTTGAACTCCTCTCAAGGATAGCTCAAGCTATCCTCCTCCTGCCCCAGCCTCCTGAGTAGCTTGGACTACGGGCATGCACCACTATCCCTGGCATTTTTTTTTTTTAAGAGATGGGGTCTTGACATGTTTTCCAGACAGGTCTTGAACTCCTGGTCGTCAGGAGTTCTCCAGCCTCAGCCTCCCAAAGTATTGGGATGACAGGTGTGAGTCACTATGCCTGACCACATTTACTTTTAATCTGTAGGTATCTTTATATTTAAAGTAGGTTCTGGTAGACAGTGTATATTTGAATCTTGCTTTTTCATCCATTCTGACAGTCCGTCTTTTAACTGGTGTATTTAGACCAGTGGTCCCCAACCTTTTTGGCACCAGGGACCAGTTTCATCGAAGACAGTTTTTCCAGGAGGGAGGTTAGGGGTTTTGGGATGAAACTGTTTCACCTCAGATCATCAGGCATTAATTAGATTCTCATAAGGAGCGTGCAACCTAGATCCCTCATGTGTGCACTTCACAATAGGGTTTGCGCTCCTATGAGACTGTAATGCCGCCGCTGATATGACAGATGGCGAAGCTCAGGCAGTGATACTCGCTCACCTGCTACTCACCTGCTGTATGACCCAGTTCTTTTTTTTTTTTTTTTTTTGAGACGGACTCTCGCTCTGTCGCCCAGGCTGGAGTGCAGTGGCCGGATCTCGGCTCACTGCAAGCTCCGCCTCCCGGGTTTACGCCATTCTCCTGCCTCAGCCTCTGAGTAGCTGGGATTACAGGCGCCCGCCACCTTGCCCGGCTAGTTTTTTGTATATTTTAGTAGAGACGGGGTTTCACTGGGTTAGCCAGGATGGTCTGGATCTCCTGACCTTGTGATCCACCCATCTCGGCCTCCCAAAGTGCTGTGATTACAGGCTTGAGCCACCGTGCCCAGCCTTGACCCAGTTCTTACCAGGCCATGGACCCTACCAGTTCATGGCCTGGGGGTTGGGGACCCCTGATCTAGACCGTTGACATTAAAGTGATTATTGATGTGGTTGCATTGGATTAAGATCTATCTGATGCTCTTGCTTGTTCTTTTGTCTTCCACTTTTTTCTCTTTTTTTGTGCTTTGAGCATTTTATATGATTCTATTTTTTTCTTATTTCTTAGCATGTCAGTTATACTTTTTTAAAAAATGTTTTTCAGTGGTTTCTCTAGTGTTTGCAGTATACATTTACAATTAATTCAGGCCCGCTTTCAAGTAACACTGTATCACTTAATGGGTAGTGTGAGCACCTTATTATAAGAAAATAATCCTAATTCCTCCCTCTTACTCCTTGTGTTGTTGATGTCTTTTATTTCACTTATATATAATTATGTGTAAGCATATATATGTACACATAAACATATATAATCAAATACATTGTTGCTATTTTTAAGAAACTATTTTCTGTCAGATCAATTGAGAATAAAAGTTTATATTTTACCTTCACTTATTCCTGCTTTGATGCTCTTCCTTCTTTATGTGGAGACAAGTTTTTGACCTATATTGTTTTTCTCCTCTTTAAAGAACATATTTTAACATTTCTTTCAAGAAAGGTCTACCAGTTGCATTGTCCCTCTTTTTTTTCCCCCTCTAAGTCTTTTATTTCATCTTTGCTTTTCCAGGATGATTTAGGACATAGAGTTCTAGGTTGGTGGCTTTTCTTTGTTCAACGCTTTAAATATTTCACTCCATTCTCTACTTCCTTGCATGCTTGCCAAGGAGATGTTATATTCGTTTTCATTGCTATAAAGGAATATCTGAGACTGACTGTAAAGAAAAGAGGTTTATATTGGCTCATGGTTTTGCAGGCTATATAGAAAACATGGTGCCAGAATCTGCTTCTGGTGAGGGCCTTAAGAAACTTACTGTCCTGGCTGAAGGCAAAGGGGAGCCAGCTTATCACATGGGGAGAGAGGGAGCAAGCAGAGGGGAGCAAGGGAGGGAAGGGGTCACTCCTAACCAAATCTCGTGTGAACTGAGTGAGAACTCACCACCAAGAGGATGGTGCTAAGCCGTCCATGAGGGATCTGCCCCATGAACCAGTACCTCCCACTAGGCCCCACCTCTAACACTGGAGATTACATTTAAACATGAGATTTGGAGGGGGCAAACATCCAAAGTATATCAGATGTTGAGTATAATTCTTACTTTTACTCCTCTATAGGTAAGCTGTTTTTTGCCCTCTGGCTTCTTTGAGATTTTTTCTTTATCTTTGATTTTCTGTAGTTTGAAAATTATATGTTTAGTTTTATTATTATTATTATTTGCATTCATTCAGCTTAGTGGTCTTTGAGCTTCGTGGATCCATGTTTTGGTTTAGGAAAATTCTCAGTCAGTATCGTTTTAGGTATTTCTTTTCCTTTTGGCATTCTCATTACTCATATGTTACATGATTTGTAGTTGTCCCACAATTATTAGGTCTTCTGTTGTTTCTTTTGAGTCTGTTGTCATTGCTTCTCAGTTTTAGGGTTCTTTTGTCAGCCACGTCCAGTCTACTAGGATGTCCATTGAAGGCATTTTTGATTTCTGTTACAGTGTTTTGATATCCAACACTTCTTTTTGGTTCATTCTTAGGGTTTCCATCTCTTTGCTTACATTGCCCATCTGTTGTTACTACATGCTATCTATTTTCTCCATTATAATGCATAGCATATTAATCATAGTTGTTTTAAACTCATTGTCTGATAATTCCAACATCCCTTCCACATCTGGTTCTGAGTTTTTCTTTAGTTTATAATTTTTTCTTTTTCTTTTTCTTTTTTGGTTTGAGACAGGGTCTTGCCCTCTTGTCTAGTCTGGAATGCAGTGGTGTGATCTTGGCTCACTGCAACCTCCACCTCCTAGACTCAAGTGATCCTCCCACCTCAGCCTCCTGAGTGGGAGGCTGGGACTACAGGTGTGCACCACCATGCCTGGCTAATTTTTGCACTTTTTTTTTTTTTTTTGGTAGAGACCATTTTGTCATATCACCCAGGCTGGTCTTGAACTCCCGGCTCAAGCAATTCACCCACCTCAGCCTCCCAAAGTGCTGGAATTGCAGGCATTAGCCACTGTGCCTGGCTGTAATTTTTTCTTGATAACTGTATATGATATATCAGGTAAAAAAGCAATTGGTTTAATTATGTCTTTAATAATGTAGTTGTAAGATATACAGGGGAGTGATGTGTTGTATGGTCCTGTGATTAGGTCTCAGTCTTTTTGTGAGTCTACGCCTCTGGCCTGTGAATTCACAAGCGTTTCTCATTTTTTTCCTCCCCCTTTAGGTGGGATAGTATGGCTAGAATAGGATGGAATTGGGTATTTACCTCCTTCCATGTGGAAGGATATAGCTAGCTGGAGTTGGATACTTCCTTCCCCCAGGTCGGGTAGGCTTTGGTGAAATCTCAGCAGGTTAGGCTGTGGTTAACTGGTTTCTTTTCAGGGTAGATCTTACTAAGAAGTACATAGTGCTCTGGGATATTTCAAAATGGTTTGTTTTCCCCTCTCACTGCTGGAAGCATGAGGGGATTTTACTGCAATGATATATATGATACTGTATTTACTGTGAGAACCTGATCTAACTCCTGGAGGTAAAACTCACAAAAGCATGGGGGCCAGCATGACTAGATGCCCCTGGAGCTTTCAACTCTCAGTCTTGCCCACACCTAGTTTCCAGCAGTTTGTCAGAAGTCCAGATTTTCCTATCTAGGCATTGCTTCCTGTAGAAATTTCTGTTCCAGTATGTTGTGATTCTCTGTATCCCTGTCTGTCTAATTTTAGGAGTAGCAGTTTTCCCCATGACCCTACCTATCTCACCTTTTCTTACAGATCTGAGAAAAGTTGTTGATTTTCACTTTGTTCAGCTTTTTAATGTGTTAGGATGGCATAGTGACTTCCAGGCTCCTTACATGTGAAACCAAAACCTGAAGTCCTCCATATTATTGTTTTAAATCTTTTGTACTTTTATAATATACTTTTAGAGATAAATATTTCTTTCTAAGCATTGCTTTATTTACAAACCACAAATTTTGATATGTTTTGTTTATTATTTAGTGAAGCATATTTAAAACATTTCCTTGTGACTCCTATTTTGAACTATGAACTATTTAGAAGCATGTGCTTAATTTCCACAAATTTGAAGATTTCCCCAATATATATTTTATTTTTTTCTTGGTACATAGTATTTGTATATATTTACTGGTGTATGTGTGATATTTTTTCATATGCCTAGAATGTGTAATGATCAGGTGTAGGTATTTAGGATATCGATCACCTCAAGGATTTATCATTTCTGTGTGTTGGGAACATTTCAAGACATTTCTCTTCTTGCTATTTTGAAATATACAATACATCACTAACTATAGTCATCTGCTATCAAACATTAAAACTTACCCTTCTATCTAACTGCATGTTTGTACTTATTAACCAACCTCTCTTTATTCTTCTCTCCCTAACACACCCTTCCTAGCCTCTGGTATCTATCATTCCACTCTCTACCTCCATGAAATCAACTTTTTTAGCTCCTACATATTAACAAGAATGTAAAATATTTGTCTTTCTGTGCCTGTTTAACAGAATCACATCCAGTTCCATCCATGTAGCTGTAAATGACAGGATTTCATTCATTTTTATGACTGAATAGTATTCCATTGTATATATACTGCATTTTCTTGATCCGCTGATGGACACTTAGGTTCATTCTATGTCTCTGATATTGTGATAGTGCTGCAGTAAACTTAGGAGTGCATGTTAACTCCTTTCTTTTGGATAAATACTCAGTGGTTCCCGCAATATATTTTGTTACTGATTTCTAATTTAATTTTATTGGTATCAGAGAGCATACTCAGGTTTCAGTTCTTTTAAATTTATTGACATTGGTTTCATTACCCAGCATATGGTCTGTCTGGAAATGTTTCATTCATTTTTTAAAGTTATGTGTATCCTATAAGTTGTTGGGTGGAGTGCTTTATAAATATTAGGCTGAATTGCTTGATAGTGGGCTCACACCTGTAATCCCAGCACTTTGGGAGGCCGAGGCAGGCGGATCACCTGAGGTCAGGAGTTCGAGACCAGCCTGGCCAACATGGTGAAACTCCGACTCTACTAAAAAGTACAAAAATTAACTAAGCGTGGTGGTGGGTGCCTATAATCCCAGTTACTTAGGGGGCTGAAGTAGGAGAACTGCTTGAACGCGGGAGGTGGAGGTTGCAGAGAGCCAAGATCGTGTCATTGCACTCCAGCCTAGGTGACAAAGCGAGACTCTTGTCTCAAAAAAAAAAAAAAAAGTATAAAACCCACAGAGTAGAGCAAACACACAAGTAAAAACAAGAAAGGAATCAAATGTTCCCACTACAGAAACACATCAAACCACAATGATAAAGAATGAGTGAGAGAGAAAATAATCAAGATGGCCAACTAGATAAGCGTATGCCTTCTCCACAGGGAAGAATCAGAATAGTAAGTAGACATATTTTGAACAGATTATCTAATAACGAACACTTGGATTCACCAGAGAAGAGACAGAAAGCCCCAGAAGTAAGAAAGTAGAGGGTCTGAGGAAGCATGCCTAGCCGGAAAACAGCTGAGAGCCAGGAAAGGCTACTGTATGCAGGGAAATAGTAAGAGAAAAATCCCCAGAGCTCTGAAACACGCTTTTACAACACTGGCTATAGGAGAAACCTTCGATCCACTAGGGCCTCGCACCTCACGGAGCTGCCTAAAGATCACACAGAGACATTCTTCCAGAAAAGGAATCCACACAGAATCCCACAGGCACCCAAGTCTGGAGCAGCCTCAGCAGGGAGCTACTTTAAGAGTTTAGATACCAGGGACCTATAGACATGGCTGCAGCCACTGTACTGCTCCAAAAAAGGAGAAGGAGAACAAGCATGCCCATGCACCCCCAGGAGGATACTTGTCATCTGCTACAAGCTGCTGTTGAGACTGAAACATAAGTAGATCACACTCCCTACACCTTCTTGCTCATGCTGCTTGGCTGGGTGGTGCCCCATTCTCTCTAGCCCCATGCCCAAGACACCATTTTCTGAGTTCAATACTGGGCTGAGTCCTGCCCTTGGCCTGAGTTGGGGCTGACATGGCCCCAGTCACTGCCCAGCAAAGGACCAACAGAGAAACCAGGCTACCCCACACATATCTATAGAATACCCACCACCCTGCAATGGGCTGCTGTGAAACTGAGACACAATCAGACTACACTTCCCACAGTTTTTTGCCCATGCTGCTCGCCTGGGTGGTGCCCTAGTATCCCAGGGCACAGGCCAAAACTGTCATTTTGAGAGTTTAATTCTGAGCTGTGCCCCAACTTTGGCTTGAGTTAAGGTTGACTGCAGCTACTGCCCAGCCAAGAAGGGGCAGAAAAGCCAGGCTCTCCTATGCACACCTGCAACAACACCCAAAGCTCTGCTATAGGCTGCTGTGAGACTTAAGACTTGAGTAGAACACACTCCCCACTGCATCATACCAACACTGCTCACCTGAGAGGGGCCCCACCCTCTCTAGTCACAGTCCTACAGATGGCACCCTTATGAGAGTTTAGAGACATTGTTTGATGCCTGGCAACAGTAGCCACAGCAGACATTCTAGCCTCTGGTCAGAGACTGGGGCACCTGCTCTGGAACAAAGGAATCTCTTTGTTACCAACTGTGTCCCTGAAATTATTGGTAGAGCTTGATTCTAGGTGAAATATCTGATTCATGCTAGTTTGATCAGCCAATCTTGATGAGGGTGATTCAGGTTACATGCGTGTATACATATGTCAAAATTTACCAAACTCCACACAGCACTTGTGCATTTTTACTGTATGTAAATGGTATCTCAGTATAGCATTAGAAAACAAAATTAGTATTTCCTAACCCTATCCATTAGACATTCCATAACCTAGAAGCAAAGACTGAATCAATAGCTATATACAACCCTAGAACCCAAAGTCTGGTATCTAAATACCTCTTGCCACTAAAAAGAACTACAGCTTGGAGAAATAACTCTTCCAGGATTAGGGTAGGAAATGCAGATGAGCACGGAACATCCTGTGACACCAGAAAACAAGGAAGCTATCAGACTACTGGAATCACATCAAAAGGGCAGAGCAACAACTTAAAAAGACTTCCAAAGAGTATAAGCTGGGCATCAAAAAGAATAATGGCTGCAGCGAATTAAAACACTCATATATGTTTAAAATTCATTAGTTCATAATAACACTTAAGGAGAACAAATAACCCTTGCTGGTCAACACTGGACAATGCTAGGGAATAAACTTATTTTTTGAAAACATGTACATATAAAGGGAATGAATCAAGTTAGCTTGCCTTTACTGAACAAACTAGACTTCACCATGACCAAATAGTTGGAATTTTCCTTCTAAGAAATACAGAACCTGATGAAAACATGGCTGCAGACAGCAATCATCGATGGCTGCAAAAATCATTAGGTCACAGATTAATGAAAAACTTAATAATGGTGATTTATCCATTATGAATATCATCTGTTATGATGTCAAAAGGACACAGCAGCTAATTTAAAAAGACTTCAAAGGGGATAATGTGTGCATCGAAAAGAAAAAAAAATGGCTTCAGTGGATTAAAACATGTCAAATGTGTTTAAAATTCATTAATTTAGCAAGGCATGGTGGCTCACCTGTAGTCCCAGCAACTCTGGAGCCAAAAGAGGAAGGGTTGCTTGAGCCCAGAGGTTTGAGACCAGCCCAGGCAACATAGCAAACCCCCCCTGTACAGAAAATACAATTCCATGCTCGTGGACAGGAAGAATCAATACCATGAAAATAGTCATACTGCCCAAAGTAATCGATAGATTCAATACTATTCCCATCAAACTACCATTGACTTTCTTCACAGAACTAGAAAAAACTACTTTAAATTTCATATGGAACCAAAAAAGAGCCTGTATAGCCAAGACAATCCTAAGCAAAAAGAACAAAGCTGGAGACATCACACTATTTGACTTCAAACTATACTACAAGGCTAGAGTAACCAAAACAGCATGCTACTGGTACCAAAACAGATATAAAGATCAATGGAACAGAACAGAGGCCTCAGAAATAACACCACACATCTACAACCATCTGATCTTTGACAAACCTGACAAAAACAAGAAATGGGGAAAGGATTCCCTATTTAATAAATGGTGTTGGGAAAACTGGCTAGCCATACGTAGAAAATTGAAACTGGACCCCTTCCTTATACCTTATACAAAAATTAATTCAAGATGGATTAAAGACTTAAATGTAAAACCCCAAACAATAAAAACCCTAGAAGAAAACCTAGGCAATACCATTCAGGACATAGGCACGGGCAAAGACTTCATGACTAAAACACCAAAAGCAATGGCAACAAAAGCCAAAATTGACAAATGGGATCTAATTAAACTAAAGAGCTTCTGCACAGCAAAAGAAACTACCATCAGAGTGAACGGGCAACCTACAGAATGGGAGAAAATTTTTGCAATCTATCCATCTGACAAAGGGTTAATATCCAGAATCTACAAGGAACTTAAAACAAATTTACAAGAAAAAAACACCACCACCAAAACATGGGCAAAGGATATGAACAGGCACTTCTCAAAAGAAGACATTTATGCGGCTAACAAGCATATGAAAAAAACCTCATCATCACTGGTCATTAGGGAAATGCAAATCAAAACTACAATGAGATACCATCTTACACCAGTTAGAACGGCAATCATTAAAAAGTCAGGAAACAACAGATGCTGGAGAGGATGTGGAGAAAGAGGAACACTTCTACACTGTTGGTGAGAGTGCAAATTAGTTCAACCACTGCGGAAGACAGTGTGGCAATTCCTCAAGGATCTAGAACCAGAAATACCATTTGACCCAGCAATCCCATTACTGGGTATATACCCAAAGGATAATAAATCATTCTACTATAAAGACACACGCACACGTATGTTTACTGCAGCACTATTTACAATGGCAAAGACTTGGAACCAACCCAAATGCCCATCAATGATAGACTGGATAAAGAAAATGTGGGCTGAGCACAGTGGCTCATGCCTGTAATCCCAGCACTTTGGGAGGCAGAGGCAGGTGGATCACCTGAGGAGTTCGAAACCAGCCTGGCCAACATGGTGAAACCCTGTCTCTACCAAAAATACAAAAATTTGCCAGGCATAGTGGTGGGTGCCTGTAATGCCAGCTCTCAGGAGGCTGAGGCAGGACAATCATTTGAACCTAGGAAGCAAAGGTTGCAATGAGCCAAGATCACGCCATTGGGGATATAAATAAGGCAAGTTTTAGTTTAAAAAAAAGAAAAGAAAAGAAAACACAAAAAATTAGCCAGGAATGGGGCACACGCCTGTAGTCCCAGCTAGCCAGGAGACTGGAATAAGTGGATTGCTTGAGTCCGGGGTCAGAAGTTGCAGCGAGCAGAAATTACACCACTGCACTCCAGCCTAAGCAACAGAGCAAGACTGTCTCAAAACAAACAAGCAAACAAAACCAAAAAAACTCTGAATAATGAGATTTGGGGAGCTTCTGGGTTGATGAACACATCCATGACCTGGGAGGGTGGTACACTCAGAGAGGGCATGGAAGCTGTGTACCTCCTGCCCCAGTACCTTGCCTTATGCCTATTTTCCATTATTTGGCTGTTTCTGAGTTATATCTTTAATAATACAACTCTAAGTATAGCACTTCCTTGAGTTCTGTGAGTAGTTCTAGTGAATTATCTAACCTCAGGCAGGGTCATGGGAAACCCCAAATTTAGAGTGGGTAGGTATGTATGCAAGCAGCCTGGGGACCCCACTTGTGGCTGGCATCTAAAGTAGAGGCAGATTATGGAACTGAGTCCTTAACTTGTAGGGTATATGCTAAGTACAGGTAGTGTAGTGTCAGAATGGAACTGAATTATTAGACACCCAGTTGGTGTCAGAGAATTGGAGAACTAGTGCAGGAACAACAGATTTGGTGTAAAACACACACACACACACATACACACACATTCATTTATCAACCACACTGTATTCCTGGGGGGGAAATATTTTTGAACTAGAATCTGAGCAAATCTGGAGACCTGATTACCATAAAAGAAGACACACGTGGAGATCAAAAAGCCAGTTAAGCAACACAAGGATACAGATTAAAGCAATTTAAGAGAAATATCAACCAAAATGCAATGTAGGTGCCTAACTGGGATCCTGATTGGAGAGAACTACAATCAACATGTCTACAATCATGTGGCATTCATGACACAATATGGCAAATTTGAATACTGCCTAGATATAAATAATATTAAGGAATTATTGTTTATTTTTAAGTATGAATAGTATTATTATTATGGTTTTTTAAAGTCTTTTTCTATTAGTCATACATACTGAAGACTATGAAATAATAGCAATGGGACTTCTAAAATAATCCAGGAAGTATAAATTTTTAAAAAGATTGGCCATGTGTTATAATTGTAAAAACTGGGTGATGGGTACATGAGAATTAATTATTCAAGTCTCTCTCCTTTTACAGTGTTTGAAAATTGCCTTAGTTGAAAAGTTTTTAGAACATAAAGGGAAATGTAAATTAGAAACTATTAAATTTTCAAACATCCAATGAAATCCAAAGACGATTAGTCTGGAGTATAAGACAAAAATTCACCTATAAACAAATACAGGGATTAGCAAAGAAGTAGAGGACGAGGTGGGGAAGGAAAGGAAAGTGACAGAAAAATAAATAGCAGCAGATGAGTACACAGATTTCCCAGTTGGACACTCTTCACCTTAAGCCACTGAACATACCTGCAGCTCCTGGGCAATCTGTTCTACTTTCAATTCTAATGCCTTATAACTTTCGAGAAGAGCGTCCTTCTCTGTTTTAAGTTTTTCATTTTCTTCAATCAGTTTCTGGTCCTGCTTAATTTTTGCCAGGCTGACATTAGACCCTAAATTAAAGTCACCAACAGCCAAACTTTCCCTATAAAAACAAATTCATTTATTTTAAAAAACAAACTGAATAAGGATGACAGAGAAAACAAATCTAAGTTATCTTGGTCTTTTTATACCACAATATATCTGAAAGTTAATTTTGAAAACTAAAATATTTACCTAGTTCATAATATTAAAAAATAATTTAATGCAAACAAGATTTTATAACTGAAGTCATAATTCAACAATGCCTCTAATTCTCTAAGAAAATATATTCCAACTTCTTCATAGCACTATCAACTACAAAGAACAAAGTAAAAAGCATTTCTGTATTAGTTTTTTTCCAATGCCTCCTCCCTGTGATCCCCCTGTTCACTGCCTCCCCCACCATTTGACAGTTTAGCTCCTAAAGCACTGAAGAGATCCCATCAAACAACTATATCATCCAAGATACAGCATCATGTCTTGGACCATGATATAGAAGACTGTTTTGATACATATAAATATCAAATCTGGCTTTCTGCTTCAAGTTGATGATTCAAAATTATCTAAAAAGTAAGCTATTCGGAATAATCAAACTCCACCACAAGTTTTCACAAGAAGAAGAAAGAGTCTCACTTTTATTTAAAAAGTAAAGGCAATTCCCTGAAACTCTTTAAAATATTCCTAAAGTCATAGGAAAAATTTCAAATCTTATCTGAAATTCTGACTTTGCCTGAATAATTCAGATTTGGGAGCAGATTTTTATTTTTGATAAGTGTATTCCAATGAGTTGGCATGAAAAGTTTGTATGTAAACTTTTAAATAATTCAGGAATTATTTTTCTTTCAAAATAGCTTGTAATGAAAATACCCCTGCTAAAGCAGAGAGGAATACATTTGAGAAAAGTAGAAATATCAGCATCAGCCCTTAAAATCACTGACACAGTTAAGGATTCCAAAAGCATAAGCCTTAACTTCTATTCTACTATGACAGGGACCTCTACAATGAATTAGAAATCTAAGTGAAGACTAAATTCTTACTTTGGAAATGTCATAAGATTTCCTGCATCATTTTCATTCTTCAAGTCAAGAGTCAGCTTCTCACTTAAGTGCCCCTTGGGCCTGCTGAAAGTTGACTGGTTTGATCTATGCCCCCACAAAGGAATGGGGCTTTTGAGGTTCCTGAGAACAAGTTGACCAGGATCCAATTTTTTTTCCTCACAGATGTCAGTTCTGGAAGTAAGTTTGCATTTCTCTGCAAATCCTTTCTTAAACACTTCTTCCCCTATATCCACACTGCCATACTCAGCCTGAGCAATAACTGTTCCATCTTGAGAGGTTGCTTTAATTCTCATTTTAATTTCCTTTTCGAAAATCAAGCTCCCCAAAAAGGTTGTGCCCTAAGAAAGAAGAAAACATAAACCAGCTACACCAACATTTCTCTTCCCTTATTTTGTTTCTACCCATTTTTTCCAAGCATCATATTTCTTCATTCTAAAATCTCTATATACAGAAGTCTTACCTTGATGTTGTCTATAATATGCAAATACACATCTCCACATATATGAATGTAATCCAATTACACATTTGCTAAAATGAAGTAGAGCTAAATACTTGTATAGGCAGCCATATTTATAAATCTAAAAATGTATTACTAAGTAAATATCCTAGAATAGTTTTTTTTAACCCAGCAGATTACGTTGACTACTTTGGCCCCAACTAAATATAATGCTCTCCTGAAAAGCAACAGCACATAAAAATGAATCTCTGATATCTAGAAAAGGTACTCAATTTTACAAAACTTTAAAAGTTTTAGAGGCACTCAGGAACTCTGATTTTAAAGTAAGACGAACAGAAGTGAAAAAACAAACTGAAAGCACAAAATACAAATTATTTAAAAATCAACAAACTGAAATTATAAAATGTGAGGTATCACAAATACATATTCAAAACTTTTTTTTCTTCTTTTTTGAGACACAATCTCACTCTGTTGCACAGGCTGGAGTTCAGTGGCACAATCTTGGCTCATTGCAACCTCCGCCTCCCCTATTCAAGCGATTCTCCTGCCTCAGCCTCCCCAGTAACTGAGACTACTGGCACACACCACCACACCCACCTAATTTTTGTATTTTTAGTAGAGATGAGGTTTCACCATGTCAGCTGAGCTGGTCTCAAACTCCTAACCTCAAGTGATCCACCCACCTTGGCCTCTCAAAGTGCTGGGATTAGAGGGGTGAGCCACCGTGTCTGGCCTTCTACATTCAAAACTCTCTTAAATAGACTTTTGCTTAAGAGGGCTACAACTGTACAACTGGCATATGAGAAATTAGGTGCTTGCTAACTTTGAGCTCTTGAATATCCATCAACAGAACTAAGCAAAGATATACCTAAAACATATTTGGGATTGGAACATATTGAAACTTAATTTTAGTAAGAACTTATCTACTCCTCCATAAAATTGTAATTACTAAAATTACTTTGACACAATCTTAACTACTCTTCCCAAATTTCTCTAGGTTATTTTCCTGATTTTTACCCTGTGCATACTATAAAGGAAATTAAAAGTAAGTACTCTTTTTCAGAATATATAAAGCATAAATTTAAAACACAAAATGGGTAGGTACTGCTCAAATTTACTGGTTCACAACTTCCTTGAAATAGGGACATCATCTGATGAAACGTATCTCTCTTAGAAGGTGGAGCTGTATTTTTAGCTACATTCCCACTCTATAAATATGAAAAACAATATAGTTTATGCAAACAAAGCAAATCAAATAGGACATCATACCTATAATAACCAGAGAAACAAGAGTGTAAAAAACACACTAAAAACCACCAAATACAAACCAGCCACATTTTTAAAAGAAATAGGGGGTGTGGGGAAGTCAAGGTCCAAGAAACTAAATAATATTTTTAAGAACTATTTTCTCTTTTTTAACTACACAGTAGTATAGAGGGTAAAAGTGAGACTTACGTAGGAATTCTTAACCTTTTTGTGGCCATGGGGCTCCTTTATCAGTCAGGTGAAATCTTTGGACTTTTTCTCATAATGTTTTTAAATGCATGAAATACATACAATTACAAAAAAGAATTATTTAATTGGGACACATTTTTTTTTTCTTTTTTATTTTTTGAGATGGAGTCTGGCTTTGTCACCCAGGCTGGAGTGCAGTGGCGTGATCTCAGTTCTACAGGCACCCACCACCATGACCAGCTAATTTTTTGTATTTTGTAGTAGAGACAGGGTTTCACCGTGTTAGCCAGGATGGTCTTAATCTCCTGACCTCATGATCCCTCCACCTCGGCCTCCCAAAGTGCTGGGATTACAGGCATGAGCCACCGCGCCCGGCCGACACATTTATTTTAACACCAGGTTAAGGATACCTGGGCCTAGAAGGATGCAACTGAAGGGGCAGAGGAGACTCAAACTACATATGCTCAAGAATCACCAACTATCACTACCCAAAAAAAAAGAAAAAAATAATTTTGTAGATGGGGTCTTGCTATGTTTGCTCAAGCTGGTCTTGAACTCCTGGGCCCAAGCAATCCTCCCACTTCAGCCTCCTGAGTAGTTATGATTACAGGCACACACCCTGTGCCTAGGTGAAAAAATAATTTTTTAAATCCACAAAACAAAATAAGAAAATACTTTAGGTTAACAAAAACACAGGTTTTATAAATTTTTTAAGGCATAAAATTCAGAAATATACACATTATATCAAGAGGCTTGAATTCACCAAGAATATCAATATAAATAACAAATGAGGTCCAGAAGTTATCACCAATCAAATGGGATCAAGCAGGCAAAGCTAACAACCTCAAAATGTAAATAATTGAAATATATGTTAGGATTTTAATCAATTAGATGTAGTTTTCCAGTTAACCTCTTTCACACAAAAACTCTTGGTTTCAACTCTTATTATCAAAAGTCTATCTAAAAATTCAAGAACAACTTATGCCCCTAGGAAGTC